>NC_028455.1:14277173-14577173 GCF_000263155.2 Setaria italica
TTTTTTCCCACTAGCCTTTGCAACCGGGATAAAGGTCCCGGTTGGTGAGCCCCCCACCAGTGACCGAGTTTTAGTCCCGGTTGGTGAACCTTTTGTCCCGGGCCAACTTTAAACCGGGACAAAAGGGGGTGGATGGAAAGTCATTTATCTACTAGTGATATACTTAGCTAGAGTAGGCCAATCCGCTATGTTTTTTTTTTTTGTGAAAGGGAATCAGGCAGGAGTTGCCAATCCGCTATGTTGACGGCAGGACTGTACTGCACCTACAGCCTTATTGACTTTTACCACAGGTGTGGACTCAGGAATTTGGTCGGTGCATTGTGGTCAAATGCAGATTTTGATTCAATGGCACATCGTGATCTGCGGCAGCAATTAATGATTTTGGTCGGTGCTTTGTTGGTGGAATTGCAGATTTGATTCATCTTGAGGGAGATCCTCGTTGTCTGCAGACTTCAGTGACTCTCAGCGAGGTTGTTGGCTATGCAGCCGTCAGCACGTGACATGGAAGTTTCGGTGTCTAATCCTATGGAATTACATATTCACATGCACGCATCCAACAGCTGGATGGACACATCTACAAATCTCTGAGATCTGAGATCTGTTTCCTGAACCATGCTGATATTTGTTTCTTTGAAAAAAATCACGTTCCTAGCCATTAGGACCTGACCCTCCCGTCGGTCCGATGAACACAGCAGGAGACCCTCAAACCAAGCAATAAATAATAGATATAGGTATTCATTTCTGAATTTTCAGCTTTCTTATTACAGAGCGAAGACTGATATTGAGTACTCTAACATCATGCCATAATCTAAAAGAGGAGTGGAAAATACCCATGTCTCAATGGCTACATCCGACATTGTAATTTTCCTTATTTTCTTTGTATTGTTCTTTGTTTCTTGATTTGTTTTGTTGTATCTTTTGCCCTTGATTTAATATATTAACCAGTAGGGGAATACCCCTCCTGTTTCTTAAGAAAAACATCATGCCATAATCATAACATTAGCAAAGTGAACACTATGACTGTAGTGGAAACTGAAGAGTTCGCTTTAATAGATGATAATCCTTTTTGTTCACGATGTCCTGAGAGCAGTGAGTTGTGGACATCACCGTGGATGCAGGAGTCGTTGGTCCAAGGCATCAACACAAGCACACACGCGCACAAAACCAGCTTTATGCATCCGAATGACTCGACTATGGATGGTGGTTGTCTCGATGGGGGTGGCAGCGGTAACCTAGATGGCGACGGATGACACTGAATTCGAATGATTGCCTGCGTGGTGAAGAGGATGTGCAACATGATGTGTAGAGCCACCACCCGGACTGGAACGATCCCGGTGACAATGGTGTAATCACAAGCATCAGCCTTCAGTAAATGCAACAGCTAGTTTTGGTGTGAACAGCATGCTGGCGATGATCATCCGTGTGACAATGATGCGTTGACGAACACAGCCATCTTGACAAGCGCGCATGGTCATGTTGCATATCATCGTTGGGAGGAGGAAGCTTTGGGGAGGTTAAATCCAAGTAGTGAATTCTGCAATCGTAGAGTACCGATGGATCAGCACTCAGCAAGGCGACACAAACCAATCCATATATGGTCGGAATGTAATAAATCCTATCTAAAGAAGATCCAGAAAAACTCCAGGCCGATCGCAAAACAATATCAGCAAGAGGTTGTGATATGACCAATGACAAAGGCATATAGGAGAACTGGAGAAGATAAACACCCACTGATAGAAACTACAAAGGTCCCTACAGTCAAAATTACAAAGGGAACAAGCTATTAAACGTAGGTAACATGAGGATTTCATGTAGTGACCCTGTGTAGATACCAAGTTGGTACTTGGACGACTTTATGCTTTTTCTCTACCAAGAAACTTGATTTTGTACATCCTTTTTAATTGTTTGTTTCTACTGGTTGTAAAGGAGCACTACGTGGAGCGACACTGGACAGCTCGCTAGTTCCTCTTGTGAAAAATGGAGTTCTGTTATTCCTTGATGCTGTTAATTGGACTTACCCCAACCTGTTGTGGATTCCATTGGGACTTTTATGAAGGGGCTAGTCCTTACGTACTGAATTGCCGCTGGTACAGCTATTTGAGGAGAGAGGGCAGTTAAATTCTGTACTTGAATCGCTTTTAAGTGACCATTATGGAAGTTTCATCAACAGCAAATTCAAGATATTTTAGGGGTTGTTTGGATACTAGGGCTAAACTTTAGCCCTGTCACAACGAATGTTCGGATGGTAATTAGGAAGACTAAACATGAGCTAATTATAAAACTAATTGCAGAACCCCTAAGCTAATTCACGAGATGAATCTATTAAGCCTAATTAATCCATCATTAGCAAATGGTTACTGTAGCACCACATTGTCAAATCATGAACTAATTAGACTTAATAGATTCGTCTCACGAATTAGCCTCCATCTGTGTAATTAGTTTTGTAATTAGACTATATTTAATACTCCTAACTAGTGTCTAAACATCCAACATGACAGGGTTAATGTTTAGTCCACTGGAGCCAAACACCCCTTAATGAACCCTAAGGATGAAGTGGTTCCTCGAAAACAAAAACTCTTCAAAAGAAAAAAAAAGGACGAAGTGCTCATTTGGGTTTTGTCTTTCGGATATAGTGAAGCTTCTTCGAATTAAGTTCTAGGAGGAATATCATGTGAGTCAAGACGCAGGCCGGGCAGCAGCGTGATTTGGATGGTAGACCGACCCACGTGCTTCCTTAAGTCAGCTGCAGGAAAAATGGTGCGTGGTACAAGCTAGGGCCTTAAGCCACTACCTTAATTAAATAGATTTTTATATTCCTGTTAGTTAAACTATTTTGCAGAATAAGGGTAGTAATATATGCCATCTGCCTATAAGAACCCACCACTACCATACATACGGGAGTCGGCTAAGAAGCTTGTCGTCTATCGATCATCTAGATAGCATCTAGTGCTGCCATAACCTTCTCCAGCTCTGTCCTCTTGCTTAGAGCTAGTAAAACTAGTTGATGGCTTCTGCTGCCAGCACCCTGCATCAGAAGGACGTTGTCGCCGTCTGCCTCATGATGATTCTGCTATCCACCGGCCCATCGGCGATGGCCTACATACAGCCAAATTGTACAGCTGACTGTGATGCTGCGTGCAGGGCCTACGGACAGGCGGCGTGCAGGAGCAACAACGGCGCCTGGTGCCAGAAACTGCAGGAGTGCGAGGATCAGATCTATTTCCCCTGTTGTGTTACCTGCAACAAGCGCTGCAACAGCACGCCGATACAGTGCTGAAAATGCGCGTTGTTGTCAAGCTTGATTGGATCGATAGATTCGATTCGCATGATTTTATGTGTTCGTCTAGTACTGAATTCGTATTACTACTGGCACCCCTGCTGGCGTACTGAGGTGTCGTACTTCGGCGTGAAATTTGTGTCTGCTCGCGTTTTTCTCTACCTACATAGGAGTATCTAGTTCGGTCGTACGTCTTCCCATGTGTTACTGGTCTCACTGTAATTCATTGTTATAATAAAATGTCAAATATTGTTGCAGTGATACTTATCCTTTAGTCGGGAATGATTAATTGAGTTTGTATTTCTGTGTTTTTCACTAGGTTATAAAAGTTCATTAGTGACCAGTCTAATGAAGTATAATTTGAATATAGGCGGGAGCTTGATTGCTAACTAATTACCGACAAGGAACAACTTTTTGATCGTCTTTCTTTTTGATGGACGGGAGATGGAGAGACATGGAGAGACAGTTTGTTTCATTTCATTCGTTACCCGGAACGGAAGCTCGTACCGCTCCATAATCAGAAGCACGAGAAGCAATAATGGAGGATGGTCTAAGCTTGGTACTAGTCACTTGTCGCAGAAGATCTGTAAGGAAGGAAACTTTCCATGAGGACATCATCACAGTAGATATACACAAGATATTCCCTTCACCAGGGATGGACATAAGCCTAGGGCCACTAATGGGCTAATTGGAGCTAGTTGAACCTGGACCGCCCTAGGCGTCAGCTTGCCCAGCTCTCCTCTGCCCTTCGCCAAGTTACAAGTCATTACCAACTTGGACTTCACATTCGGTTCGGAATGAACCGACCACCCTTCACGTAAACGGCGATATCTCATTCATACGACATTGAAACGAGGTATTTTGTGATGCGTTGGAAAGCTAACAATGGAAGATTTCTTTTGAATGTGGTCCTAGCTCCAGAAGCCTTGTGGATCATTCTGTGCTATCACGACATGGTGCTGCATCAACAGTTTTGAGCCATGTCGGGCCTTGTATCTTATCAGGCCTTAAGCTCATGTCATGGACGCCACTCTCCTAGCTGCCCCCAACCCTAGCTCGCCTACTTTTGATATAAACTCAGTAGCCATTGCTTTAGAGACTCAAGTTTTGCTTAGTCATAGTTTCTCATTGTGAAACAGACATCATTCGTTGTAACTGCGGCGACAAATCCTTTTACTGTGATCCAAGGCTCCTATTCTTATTGTTCTCGATTGTGGCAATTAATCCTATCATATTGAGAGTTTAAACCTTTTATTTAGATCTACTTCATATTCATCTACAATTTTAGATTGCGTTCTTTCACCTTTTTGCTTGTATTCTTCAATATGCTTGCAGGAAAGCCTTCGTAGCAAGGTCAATCGAGTTGTGCTTAGTTGATAGCTGTTGGAATCAGAGGCATTTTACGGTTTATTTTTAACCAAAATATAGAACAAAACATGACATTAAAGATAGCATAAACAGGAACTTAATCTAGTGTATTTGCAGTGAACATAAAGCATGGAATAGATACTATGAAACACAAGAACTAAATCAAGAAGTTCGTAAGGGAGTACCCTGAGGCGGGGCCAGTTTCGGAGGAACCAGATGCGCCATTACCCAACATCATTAGTTGAGCTTGTTCGATATAGTTGATCAAAGGTTGATGCCGTGCAGGAGATCGCAGTGCAGTTGCGCCTTCAGGAAGTAGAGGTGCACAGCGAGTAGTCACGCAGACACGCTCCCCAAAACCTTGATCGCCCTTCTACTACTCAGGTGTAGAGTCTCTAGCAAAGGGCGCAGCTTCGGAGGCCTACTCTACCAGTGAAAGCGCAGCTTCGGAGGCATGCTTTTCCGGTGAAATCCATGCATACAGATCGCCGAAATGGAGATAGCAAAACTGCAGCACAGCAGTGGAGGAAAGCTCTGGTGGTTTGTGTTTTTCATGCATGAAAGAATGAGAGGTAGTGCCTCTCTTACAGGCACCTTAAGACCCTTGGATGCCCAGGTTAATGCAGCAATCAAATGGTTAGTTTCTGGTAATTGCTAGCCAATAGCAGTCATCATTTACTGGTCTATTGTTATCAACTATTCAATCATCAGCTACTAGTCACTAAATTTGTGTCAGTTACTAGTCATCAACTGTGATAAAAAACTGCAAAACCTGACCAATCCTAGCCCACACATCACGTCCAGTCGCATCGCGTCTCGGCTCGGCACGGCACGGCTTGGCGAGGCGAGCGAGTGCGCGCGCGTGTGGTTCTTTTTTCCTCCCTCAACTTCTCAACAGGTGCAGCTCAGCTCCACCTTATAAGTTGGTTAGAGACCCTCTCAATTTCCAAGTTGATTTTATTCTATTTGTAACTACCACCACTAATGGGCCTTGGGATTTATTTGATCAATTAAATAATGGGCCAACAACCCAATTATTCTAACAATCCCCACCAAATTCCAAGGCTCATTCAGAAATTTGCTCCACTGCTGTTGCATATACCAGTGTTTTGGTGGAGACCTGAATAAGGTTGAACATCCATCTAGAACATAAGCTACATTTGTCCACAATTAAATAATGGACTATGCCTTGAATTGTTAGTTTTGTGCGAACAAGTTTCACTTAAGTCCTTTACTAATACTGGGCTGCAAAATGCATCTCCTCTGGTTGAAGCATATAAGTCATACTTCTGGGCTTTTCATGAGTCTCTAGAGATTACCCAATCTCATAGACTATGACTAGCAGTCAAACTCATATAGATGTGTTCCTCAAACTCATATAGATGTGTTCCTCAAAAGATGTTTCTATAGGTTAACATCTTTGCTTAAGCCACTCGGATCACATTAAGGTGTTTACCAACCTGCCATGCAGATTTAGGAGAGATTGCATCTCCAACGGGGTAGGTTCATACAATAGTACTCTCCTTCTCAGTTAGTCAAATAGCTTGTTTCACCATTCTAGTTCACGGGATCTCTAATCAAATAGAATAGGTTACCACTATGACTTAACTCTCATGTGGGTCTCATTCCCATCTCCCTCGATGCCTCATCTATCACCTTTCGTGAATTGATCTGCCAAATTTTTAGCTGTTTGGACACAATCCAGTGCTATCACTCCGGAGTTTCTCATCTTTCTAAGAGACTTCAACCGCCTCTTCACATGTATTGATGACTTCATATTATCCTTAGAACTGTTCACCTTGGCAATCACTGTTTGATTGTCACAGTTCATTAAAATAGCCAGTATCGGTTCTCAACCACTGGCAAATCCGACAAGAGATCATGAAGCCATTCAGCCTCAACTGTGGCGGTATCCAGTGATATGAGTTCTGCTTCCATTGTTGACCTTGTTAAGATGGTTTGCTTGCAAGACTTCCAAGAAACATCATCACCTCCAAGTGTGAACACATATCCACTTGTGGCTTTTATCTCATCAGCATCTAATATCCAATTTGAGTCACTATAACCTTCCAGTACCCTAGGATACCCAGCATAATGAATTCCATAACTTGTTGTGCCTATTAGATAGCGCATTACTCTCTTAAGAGCATGCCAATGATCATCTCCAGGATTTGAGACAAATTTGTTGAGTTTGCTTACAACAAATGAGATGTTAGGCCTCGTAGCACTGGCTAGATACATTAGCGAGCCAATGATTTGAGAATATCTCAATTGATCCCTTGCGATTCTACGATTTTTCCACAATATCACACTAGAATCATAAGGCATGGGAGCCGGCTTGCAGTCACTATAACCAAAGCAACTCTCCACATAATGGGATTGCAGAAGTACCCTATTATTACCTTCTCCCAATAGCTTTATGTTCAAAATTACATCAGCCACTCCTATATCTTTCATCTCAAAGCTTTGAGACAAAAATCTCTTAACCTCCTCAATCATATTAAGATTACTACCAAAGATCAATATGTCATCAACATACAAACACAAGATCACTTCTTTTCCCCAACCAAAATGGTAGTACACGCACTTGTTGGCTTCGTTCACAACAAAGCTGGCTGACATGAGAGTCTTGTCAAACTTCTCATGCCATTGCTTAGGAGTTTGTTTCAGTCCATACAAAGATTTTAACAACATGCACACATTTCCTTCAAGACCTTCTACTACATAACCATAAGGCTGATCCATAAAAATTTCCTCATCCAACTTTGCATTAAGGAAAGCTATCTTAACATCCATTTGATGGATGAGAAGACCTTGTGAGGCAGCCAAGGATAGTAGTACTCGAATTGTGGTCAATCTGACAACAGGTGAGTAAGTATCAAAGTAATCTTCGCCTTTTTTCTGGGTGTAACCCTTGGCCACAAGTCTCAGCTTGTACTTTTCAATAGTACCATCAGGCCTAAGCTTTTTCTTAAACACCCACTTGCATCCTACAGGTTTGCATGGACAATCAACAACCTCCTGTCGGTGTTTTTGGACCAGCAACCTGCCTAGGGGGTACCCTAGGTGGTGTTTTGTGCGGTGGGTCTCGTCGAGAATCAAGGAGTCGATGGTGATGTAAGGGACACAATTTAGATAAGTTCGGGCCGCTAGATCGCGTAATACCCTACGTCCTGCGTGTAGATTGTATTGAGTTGTACTTTGTTGTTTGGAGAGGGTCCCTGCCCACCCTTATATACTCGGGGGAGCAGGGTTACACGGTGGAGTCCTAGTCGAACACGATTACAGAGTCCTACTCTAACTCAGCAGAGTAATCCCCTTCCTATCCGTGTAACAACCTAGATTTAAATTAGCTGAGTTTAATCTTAAGACAAGTTCCCTGATCTGGTCAACTCAAACTCCTTTAGCTATTATGGCTAAGTCTGGAAAATCAATATGATCTCACACCTTAGGGCGGACTTATCCTTGGTAAGTTGAGCTGAACGTCCAGAAATTTCTTTATGGAAGTTGGAGAATGAAGTCCCTGCTACAACTTTGTTAATTGGACCTTGGTCCAATTCATCTACGAAACTTCCCAAATCTACAGTTCAAATCAGCCCCGACCTCTGAAACCCAACAAACCGCTGTTTTCTCTAAGTTCCAAAACTAGTGTTCTTCTGAACTTTGGAGCGTTGGATCCCCAAATAAACTGCATTTTTGGACTCGGTCCAATTACAAGAGTTGGGCCTTGGCCTGAGTTCTACAACTCTTGTTAAAGGAGTCAAAGTGGTGTAGTTCCGAAATCGGGAGATCAAGAGGCTGGAAAATGGACCCAGAAAAAGGATCCCGCGGATCTCTCGGGCCAAGCGCGCCAGAGCGCGCGTGCGCCCTGTTTCAGAGCCCTGCCACCACGTGGCGTGACCTCACCGGCGAGCGCCGCCTCGCCTAGTTGCCGGCCGTGACAAGATGGATCAGTGCGCCTCTTCGCAATCGCGCGCAGAAGCGCGCTGCAGACTTTTTGCCCCATCTCATCTCGCCTGAGACCTCGCCGGCCGCGCCAGGCACCCTGCCGCCGCTGCCACCAAAGATTGGCCACTGCCGCACCAGTACCGCCTCGCCTCCAGCGCGTATCGCCTCACTAGGATCCCCAGCCGCGCGCCCCAACGCCTTCCGGCTTTTCCGTCGTACCTCAGTCACGCTGCCCGCGCACGCGCCCCGCGACGATACCGTCTTCGCCAACCACTGCGTAGACAGTGACAACTCCTTTTCCACGCCTCACCAGTAGCGTGCCCCGACAATGCTGCTAGTCCCGTGCATGCTCACGTCGCATTGCTCGCCCTGTCACATCACCTGCAGTGCCCCTCCCTCCCTGCTACCGCACACTGGCCGAGCTGCCGCAACCAATCTGGCACCTGACGTGACCAGACGCGCGCTCAACCTCGCCAATCCTTCCGTCCAGCAAAACCGCGCCTGCGTAGCACTATCTTCAGTGCCCAATGCCGCAAGACCCTTTCCATGGAGCTTCGCTTCGCCGGCCAATGGAGACGCCGACCAATCGCCGCCGCGGCAGAGCACTCCATTCTCTCTCGATCTTATCCTCGCGCCGCTCAAACTCCTTTACTTCCGCGCAGCCATAAAAAGGGTATCGAAGCCTCTTACCGGAGTTCCCTTTGCCACCACCGCCCTTGCCGCCCTAGATTGCTCGTTCTTCTCCAGCGCACTCATCACCGCACACTCCTCTGCTTCACGTGCAAGTGCCGCCGCCTGAGCTCTTTGAGGAACTCACCCTCTCTACTCAACACCCACCTTTCCAACCCCACCAGCCACTTGCTTCCTTCACGCTGTGCTAGAGCTTACTTGTTGTCCACAAGAAGCACCGCCGCCGCTAGAACACCACCAGACCTCGCTGCCGCCAGAAACTTAGCACCTTTAGTCGTTCCGCCTGAGCTTGCTTCTTCTCGACCCCAAGTTTTCATTGGTAGGACCAAAGGTGAGCTGCCGACCCCTTTCCGTTTCGCCCAACCCCTTCCAGCTCGCCTGGCCCCTATCTGTTTTGCCCGTCCCTTGTTCGCCTCGCCCGAGGGCTCGGCTATATCCTTTTCTTTTGACCAAGGCTATCTGTGTAAAATTTTGGGGACTTCTCTGTGTTAAGTATGAGAACCCCGGTACAGTTATTCCTTAGGTCTAAGGGTCAGATCGTAAGTTTTTCCCGATCGGACTTTTTTATCTTGTTCTAAATCATCAGAAGCTTGGGAAATTCATCTTAAATCAAGGAAAAATCAGAAAAACGTGAAATCACTTGGGTTGGAATCCTCTTTCTAAGTAGAATCCAATAAAAGGGGTTTCACACCTTTCTAGTAGTTTTGCTTAAGTTTCTGGGCTAAATCTTGGAAGTGTTGTTGAAATAACTGTCTAAGTGTCTGACCCTTGCATTTGCATTTCCATGTAGAGCTAAACCTCGCTGACGGCACGTACGAGCTGCACCCGGTGCAAGATGACGGAGTTGTAGCCGAGCTGCCACCTGCAGGAGTTGAACCTGAGAGCGCCGAAGATCAGTTCGCTCCCATCCCGCTCGAAGGCAAGCCCCGGAGCATAACCCAGTCTTTCTAAACTTGCGCATGCCTTCATTTGTATGTATGTGGATTTATGTTACAGGAATTGTTTGAAACCATAGATGCATGACTTAGTTCCCTTGATCTAAACACTGGTATGATAGGCCGAGTAGTTGCAGCGCTTAATAGGACTTGGTAAAAGTCGAGTGATTCCCTATCACTCGTGAGTTATAGGAGTTGCTTGTTCTCCTTTTTGTTATAACTATAAGGACGATGGACGAGGCAGGGCTCTGTGAACTATTTTGGTGGTCGGTGGATTGCCTCATCTGTCTACATGAAATTGGTTAAGGTCGGAAAGTGCTGGTGTTCATGATCAAGTGTTTGAAAGTACTAATCTCATACCTAGTATGGGATGGGGAAGCCTAGTACCTGATTGAACCAGGACGTGAGCGGTTCGATCGACTATCTCTAGAATAGAGTTATCCCTTGCGGCCACTTGTGGTGACAAGTGTGGTCACAGAACGGCAGAGGCCGGGTCTGTGGAGCCTCGTACCAAGAGAAGTGGGCCTGATACGGGTCAGGGGATTGATGGGGACGGCCGACAAGGGAAGCGACCCTCTGTGGTGCATGGATGTCATGAGATTAGGTTCGCCATGCATGGTTAAAAAATTTGAATCGATTCGTCTACCTCTCATAGATTGGGACTGCTTGATCGCTATGTTACACTGAGTAAAGATGGAACATGATGATGATGTGAACCTTGATGCTTGTTCTTTAAATTGTTTGGAAACTATGTTTGTTTAGCATAAGTTGCTAATGTAGACTAGTTAATGAACTTAGAACCTGAGCTAAAATATTGAAAGTAAGGACCTACTGTAGTCTCTTTTGGCAAAACAAACCCCTCAGCCAAAGAGCCTGGCATGTCTAGAAGTTGGTGGAGTAGTTTCCACCGGTCGGTTAAGTCCTGTTGAGCGTAGTCGCTCAGCCTTGTTGTGGCAATTTCTTTTAGGTGATGTTGAAGCTCCTGAGTTGGCTGCTTGTGGCACTTGGCCTCCCCAGCTTCCTCCTGGGTGGATGGTTGAGTGGGATCCCTCCTCGGACGGCGAGGATAGGGATCAGTGATGTCATGATCGGCCTCATCAGTGACATCTTACCCCCGGCGCTAGCTTCCATTGGTTTATCTTTTCCGCTGCTTATGGACTATGTAAGACTCTGATTTTTGAAACAAGTGTTGTAATAAATGGATGAACTTGTTTAAAGTTGAATGATCTGTTGTACTCTCTGGAACCACTCACCTTTGTGTGAGCTCTGCTTTCTCGGTCCTAATCAGTGGTTTTATCGGATGAAATCCGACGGACTGCCGAGTTAACTTGATTAAAGCATAAGAGCGCATGTCAGGTGATTTAATTGTGCTTTAGCTAAGTTAATTAGGGCGGTTCCGCCACAGCTGGTATCAGAGCATGTTAGCAGAACAGAGAAGATAATAGGTCCTAAACACCTTTTCTAAAAAGTAAAACTTGCAAGAAACGTGTTTGAAAAATCTCGTATGATCGTTAAGGATGGACTTTATACGAGAGGTCCTAGGGAAATTTTGGGGTTATTTCAGGTGGCTACTACGTATTGGTTATTTTGCTAACTTCCAGCACTTCGCCACGTGTATCATACGTGTGCCGAGTTCCACATCACGAGTATGCGAGGGTTGATAGGGAGTTCTATTCAAAAGGACCTATCATCACAGTTATTTTCGCCCACGTTTATCATACGTGCGCAGGTTCCGTATGTTAACTCATGCAAAGGATGGTATGGTTTGATTCCAACGAACCTATCATCACGGTTGTTTGCCCACATTTATGATATGTGCGCATGACTCCACATCACGAGTATCCGAAGGGTTATATGGTCCAATTCAAAGGGGACCTATTTTCACGGTTGTTGCGCTGTCCATGCAGCGTTAAACGCATGGGTGCCATTTCTACAGCGAACGGTAATGATTGGGGATGCTTTCGTGAGTGCTGGCACGAAAGGTTCATGTGGTGTGTTTCTCTGCAGGTACACTAACCGTGTTCGTATAAGAGAAATGATATTAGGAACCGACTAGATACTATAGGGAGTGACGTAATTGTTGCCTTGCCACCGACACTAACTATGTAAGTCCAAGGCTTTTGGCAGTTATCTTTGGTTGAGAGGACGATGTAGGGCGTGCATGCGTCATTGTGGCGGAACACCTCAGATTAACTTAACTAAAGCATATTTAAGTCGCCTAACACGTGATCATATGCTTTAATCAAGTTAACTCGACAATCCGTCGGATTTCATCCGATAAAACCACTATACAGGACCGAGTTAGCATAGCTCATACAAAGATGAGTGGTTCCAGATAATACAACAGATCATCCACTTAAACAAGTATAAATTTTATTACAACACTAGTTTGAACATCAGAGTTTTGACAAAGTTCAAAAGCAGCAGAAAGATTAACAGAACAGCGGAAGCTAGCGTCGGGTCGGATGTCATTGATGAGGCCGATTAGGACATCAAATATCCCTCTCCTTGCTGTCCAAGGAGGGATCCCACTCGACCGTCCACCTAGGAGGAAACTGGGGCGGCCAAGTGCCAACAGCAGCACTTTCAGGAGCTTCAACTTCACCTGAAAGAGATGCCACAAGCAAGGCTGAGCTACTAAGCTCAACAAGACTTAACCGACCGGTGGGAAAACTACTCTACCAATTTCTAGACATGCAAGGCTCTTTGACTGAGGGGTTTGATTTGCCAAAAGCGACTACAGTAGGTCCTTATTTTCAATATTTTAGCTCCGATTCTAAGTTTGTTAACCAGCCTACATTGGCACTTATGCTAAACAAACATAGTTCCAAACAATATATATATATATAGCATCAAGTTCATATCATCATCATGTTCCATCTTTACTCAGTGTAGCATAGCGATCAAGCAGTCTCAAACTGTGAGAGGCAGACAAATCAATTCGGGTTTCTTAACCATGCATGATGAACCTAATCTCACGACATCCGCGCACCACCGAGGGTCACTTCATGTGTCGGCCATCCCCATCAATCCCCTGACCCGTGTCGGGCCCACTTCTCTTGGTGCAATGTTCCACAGAACCGGCCTCTGCCGTTCTGTGACCACACTTGCCACCACATGCGGCCGTAGGGGAAACTCTATTCCAAAAATAGTGGATCGAACCGCTCACGTCCAGGTTCAATCAGGTACTAGGCTTCCCCATCCCATACTAGGTATGAGATTAGTACTTTCAAACACTTGATCACGAACACCACCACTTTCAAACCTTAAACAGATTCAAGTAGACAGATGGGGAGATCCACCAACCACCAAAAGAGTTCACAAGGCCCTACCCCGCCCATCATCCTTATAGTTGTAACCAGAAGGAAAACAAGCAACTCCTATAACTCACGAGTGATAGGGAATCACTCGACTTTTACCGAGTCCTGTTAAGCATTGCAACTACTCGGACTTATCATGGTAGTGTTCAGATCAAGGGAACTGAGTCATGCATCTATGGTTTCAAACAACTCCTATTACGTAAATGCACATACATACAAAAGAAGGCAGGCGCAAGTTTAGAAAGATTGGGTTATGCTCCGGGGCTTGCCTTCGAGCGGGGAGGAGGCAAACTGGTCTTTTGCGGGTTCTACTTTAGCTCCTGTGGTCGGCGGCTCAGCTACTGTTCCGTCTTCTGGCACCGGATGCAGCTCGTAGGTGCCGTCGGCGAGATTTAGTTCTACACGGGAATGCAAATGCAGGGGTTAAATATTTAGACGGTTATTTCAACAACACTTGCACGCTTTAGCTCAGAAACTTGTAGCAAAGCTACAAGAAAAGGTGTGGAATTCCAAGCTTCAGTTGATAGAGAACAAGACAAAAGGGTTGGATTGGGAGAAACTTATGATCTGACCCTCAGACCTAAGTTATAACTGTACCGAGGTCCTCAGACTTAACACAGAGAAGTCCTAAAATTTTACACAGATACCCTCGGGTCAAAGAAAAAGATACAACCGAGCCCTCGAGCGAGGCGGACAAGGGTCGGCAAAACAGACAGGGTCGGGCGAGACGGAAAAAGGGATCGGGTGAGCCGGAAAGGGGTCGGCAGCTTACCTTTAGGCCTACGGGTGAATTCTTGGGGTTGGGAAGGAACAGACTCAGGTGAAAGGACATGAGGCACTAAGACTTGGGCGGCGGCGGGGTCCGGCGGTGCTCCAGTGGTGGCGGTGCGTCTTGTGGACAACAAGTAAGCTCTAGCACCGTGCGGAGGGAAACAGGCGGCTGGTGGGTTGGGAAAAGTGGGTGTTGAGCGGAGAGGGGAAGTTCCTCAAGAGCTTATGCGACAGCGCTTGGGTGCAAACAGAGGAAGGTGCGGCGAGGCAATGATGGCGAAGGGAACTCCGGTAGAGGCTCTGGTACTCCCTTTTATAGCTGCGCGGAAGAGAAAGAGTTCGAGCAGCGCAAAGAGGATGGAGTGCTCTGCCATGGCGGCGATTGGTCGACGCCTCCATTTGCCGGCGAAGCGGAGCTTCGGGGATAGGATCTTTGGTCATTCGGCGAAGCAGTTTTGCCAGGAGGAAGGATTGGCGAGGGCGAGCACGGGTCTGGTTGCGTTAGGCGGCGGATTGGGGGCGGTGGCTCGGCTAGCGTGCGGCAGGAAGAAAGGAAGGGGCACTGCAGGCAAGGGCGCTACAGGCGAGGTGACGGGGCGAGCGGCGACTCGAGCAGGCACAGACCAGCAGCTTTGCCGGGGCACGCTACTGGCGAAGCGGGAAAAGGAGTTGTCACTGCCGGAGCCGTCGTTGGCGAGGACGGTATCGTCGCGGGGCGCGCGCGTGGGCAGCGCAAATGAGGGGGCGACGGAAAAGCAGGAAGGCATCGGGGCGCGCGGCCGGGGATCCGGGTGAGATGATGAGCGTGGGAGGCGAGGTGGTCTTGTGCGGCAGCGGCCAATCCTTGGTCGCGGTGGCGACAGGGTGCCTGGCACGGCCAGCAAGGTTGCGAGCGAGACGAGACGAGGCGGAAGGTCTGCAGGGCGCTTCTGCGCGCGATTGGGAAGGAGGCGCGCTGATCTATCTTGTCGCGGCCGGCGACTGGGTGAGGCGGCGCTCGTCGGGGAGGTTGAGCCACGCGGCGGCGGGACTCTAAAGCAGGGCGCACGCTGGCTTTGGTGCGCCTGACCTGAGAGATCCGTGAGATCTATTCTTGGGTCCACTTTCCAGCCCCTAGTTCTGTTTTCCCAAGATTTGGAAGGCACTGGCTTCGGGACTTAGAGAAAAGCTGCTGTCTGTTGGGTTTCAGGGGTCAGGCTGATAACCGGACTTTAGCGGACATGGCTCGAGAAAAGCTGAGTCAAGTGGATTAGGGAACTGTCTTAAGATTAACTCGGCTGATTTGAACCTAAGTCGTTACAGTCATGAGCTAAAATCTGTAAACCCATAGCGCTAAAACAACCTTGCCCTAGTTTTAAGCTCTTCCTCACTTTAAGGATTTCTAGCTACCTTTTCAGCATGTGCTCTGGTCAGAAATCTGAGTGTTTCACCCTGTCCGACCAATTTTCACTCCACTTCCAGTATTAGACTTGTCGCCAGATATCAGGGGAGAATGTTGGTAGTAAATTGGAAGTCTGGATGAATCGTCGATGAGTTTTGAACTTTTCTAGCCTCCCAGAATCTATTCTCTTTTGGGGTTTCACTCTCACATTTCTTTCAGTTCTTGGTTCCAGATGGCTGCTCCCGGGCATGTGTTTCGTGGCGCCGATGGCACCTCCCACTCCACATGCCTACACTTCGAGGGTTTTCTTGCTATTTTGTGGGACACCTTGAGGTGGTTTGGGTACCAGTCGCCGCCTCTTTACGCGGGACGTGAGTACCAAAAGCATGGAGTATAGCGGTGCAACGTGCAAGTGGTTGTACCTCCACCCCCAGCGCAGCCCGAGTGGCCCCAGCTCGAGGTTTCGACCTATGGTCACACTCTTGGGGATACTTGGGAGTCCGCTGCCTTGCAGGCTCTCACTCAGTTTTGCCGGCTACACCTGTTTGAGGTCCTTTTGGACCCGATTGGCTTGTTCCCCGCCAGGGATCGGATGGACAAAGCTTGGCTTGACTGAATAAATATCATGGAGGTGTTGGCAGCCTCACACCTGCTGGTCACCATTTCCACCGTGACACAGTGCATGACCGCTTTGTACCGACTAGTTGAGCTTCAGGGAAGAGCTATGGCTGTCTTCGCACGGATAGCTGTAGACACCCAGGAGCATTTCAACACCACCAAGAGAGATTTGGTGGAACAGTTGTATCAGCTTATCTAGAAGGGTATACAGGTCTCCGATATGCAGACCCGGATTACCGAGCTAGAGGAAGACGTGACTGACATGGAGGAAGATATGATGCAGCTTGCTGAAGAAAAATTGGAGGTTGATATGAAGCTCACGGTTGCTAATGCGCACTTGGCTGAGCATCACGCTGAGCTCGATGCTATCCATGCCTTGGAGATGCAGCTGGATGAGCCTATGGTTCAGGAGGAGGAGGAAGACCCCGAGGAGGTAGAGGGAGTCTCAAGCATGGACATTGAAGTTGGTGACACCCCTTCTCCGACGCACAGTGTTTCCTCCATAGGCAACCTGGATGACTTTTAGGTTGAGGCTGTAGTGAGTTGGTTCTTGTTGTACTGCTCGGCAACCTATAATTTTGGATGGTGATGTAATAGGTTAGCCTTGAGTTGAGTACTCCTCCTGTGTTAAGAGACCGGTAATGAAATGATCTTGGTATAATCAATTCCTGTTTTTCCTACCTCGCTCTTGAATCCACTTCTACCACTTTTGGACACGCTTGAATGTCAAAGTTGTGTGAAAGTTTGTGCTACAGCCGCACGCAAGGTTTCCGCTCTTTTGGGGTCTATCAAAACTTGGCCCGACCCAGGGTCATAGGGTCGGATGCGCCTGACCCCTCGCGGCAGGTCTTCGCCTCGCCCGACCCGAGCGTTAAGGGTCAGACATACTCAGACCCCCAGGGCAGAGCTTCGCCTTGCCCGAGGACGTGCACAGACCAGCCGACCAGGACATGGAGCTCGCGGGACCCCATCGATCGCGTTGCTCTCACTATCGGTTAACCAGAATAAAAGTGGAAAATGTTGAAAGCAATACAAGTACAGACTAAGTTGTAAAAGAAGAGTTATGCACCTGCTCGATAAAGGATAATATTGCTAACCTATTGGCAAAATGGATGCTTATGGTTTTGTATATAATGTTGTTCCTTGTTATTGAGCAAGTTTCAGATTGAGTGGCTAATGGAAAGTAAACTCCTGCAGATGGTGCGCCTAACCCGATCCGGATCAGCCCTAAGTGGCAGTGGGGATAATCAGGCACCCCACCCCCACCGCCCCTTCCGCCATCGATCACGGATGTCCTAGCTACCCAAATCAAACTCTTGCGACACTTGGTCCAGGGGCAACATCAGCAGCCGTAGCACCCACAGCAGGGAGGACGAGGTCCCCCGCCCCCTCAGGTCGCACGATATGAGGACATTCTGGGCACGCAGCCCCCAACCTTTCACAAGACAGAGGACCCGCTCGATACTGACACATGGGTTCATACGATCGAATCAAAATTTGAGCTCCTCACCACTCTGTGCCCCGACCAGAACAAGGCCCAGTTCGTAGCACAGTAACTGTGTGGTTCCGCCCAGCTTTGGTGGGACCACTATCACGCCATGCTGCCAGCCGACCATGTTGTCAACTGGAACGAGTTCAAGACCGCCTTCAGGGGCCATCATATCCTAGAAGGTCTACTGGAGCATAAGCTCAACAAGTTCCTGGCTCTTACCCAGGGAATCTGCGACATTCTGCACTACGCGCAGACCTTCAACGACCTGTGCCGCTATGTCAGCTATCATGCGGATACTGATGACAAGAAGAGGGATAGGTTCTGCAGGGGATTGAGCCTGGAGCTCAAGGAGAGGTTGAACCCTATCAAGGTGGATACCTATAATGAGCTGGTGAATCTAGCCATTTCTCAAGAAGACTGTATGCAGGCCCTCAAGGCCGACCTGAAGCGGAAAGGCCCAATGGCATTGCCAAGCCAGCCCGCTCGAAAATTCAGAATGGTTCCCCCTCTGGCGCCCTGTAGGCCACAGCAGTCGGGACGATGGGTTGCTCTCCCTCCACCACCGGCAGCATCTCGTTTCCCCGGTTTCCACCTGCAGGCACCCCGGCCGACCTTATCGCCGCCGCCGCGCCCTGCGAATGGTAACCGCTGCTTCACCTGCGGCAATGTGGGGCATTTTGCCAAGGACTGCCCTAGAAACAAGAATCAGTGGCCTGGTCAGAGTAATATCGTGGCCAACAAGGGAAAGAAACCCAAGGTGCAGATTTGCCAGGGTCAGCTCAACTACACCAGTCTGATAGAGCTCCCAGAAGGTGCACTAGTGATGATGGGTACATTCCTTGTCTATAATCAAACTGCTCTTATTTTGTTTGATTCAGGAGCATCTCATAGTTTCATTGGGAATAAGACTGGTGAGAGATGTAAGCTGAGTGTTGGTCACACAAAAGGGTCATATATGATCTCCACCCTAGAAGGGAATTTAGCTTTGGACAAGATAGTTAACCTTGTGCCTATCAAGTTAGGCCAGACCCTTTTTAGAGAAAATCTCATCATCCTTGATCTAGAAGGGATAGATATCATCTTGGGTATGGATTGGATGACCCGACATCAGGTGATTCTGGACGTGTCTGCCTAAGCTGTTCGCATAAACTCACCTCTGCACGGCAACTTTACCCTACACTTGTCCTACCCTGAGTACGCAAATCCTTGTGTGTATCCTGTAGCAGAAGTCCGTATAGAAGACCTTCCTGTTGTCCATGAGTACCCCGATGTATTTCTGGATGACCTGCCTGACAGGATGCCAGATAGGGATATTGAGTTTGCCATTGAACTACAGCCAGGCACCGCCCCGATATCAAAAAGGCCTTATTGGATGCCACCCGCCGAGCTGGCTAAGTTAAAAACCCAATTGCATGACCTGTTGGAAAAGGGTTTTATCCAACCCAGTACTTCACCATGGGGTTGCCCAGCCCTGTTTGTAAAGAAGAAGGATGAGAGTCTACGCATGTGTGTGCACTACTGCCCCCTCAATGCGGTGACTATCAAGAACAAGTATCCTCTTCCCCGCATTGATGTCCTGTTTGATCAGTTAGCTGGAGCTAGAGTGTTTTCCAAGATTGATCTTCGCTCCTGTTATCACCAAATCAAGATTCGACCATGTGACATTCCCAAGACTGCCTTCTCCACAAGATATGGACTCTATGAGTACCTGGTTATGTCTTTTGAACTCACCAATGCACCGGCTTACTTCATGTATCTCATGAATTTGGTGTTTATGCCTGAACTTGATAAGTTCATCGTGGTATTCATCGACGATATCTTGGTGTACTCGAAGAATGAAGAACAACATACCGAGCATCTTCATGTGGTTCTTCAATGATTGAGGGATCATCAGCTTTACGCCAAGTTCTCCAAGTGTGAGTTCTGGTTAGAGAGTGTTAAATTCTTGGGGCACACAATCTCTCGGTATGGCATAGCAGTAGACCCAAGCAAAGTTCAAGAGGTCATGGACTGGAAGCCACCCACCTCAGTCCATCACATCCGCAGTTTTCTTGGTTTAGCAGGCTACTACCGTCGGTTCATCCCCGACTTCTCAAAAATAGCTAAGCCCATGACTGAGCTGCTGAAGAAGGGAGTTAAGTTTGTGTGGAGCAACAAATGTGAAGAAGCTTTCCACACCTTGAAACAATTATTGACTTCTGCCCCAGTCTTAGCACAACTTGACTCTTCTAGGCCGTTTGACGTGTACTATGACGCCTTTGGCACTGGACTTGGATGTGTTCTTATGCAAGACAACCGAGTCATTACCTATGCCTCACGCGCGTTACGGCCTCATGAGCTGAACTACCCGACCCATGATCTTGAGTTGGCAGCAGTGATTCATACCTTAAAAATATGGAGACACTATCTGATGGGCACTCACTGCAATATCTACACCGATCACAAGAGCCTCAAGTACATTTTCACCCAGGGCGACCTTAATATGCGCCAAAGAAGATGGTTAGAGCTGATCAAGGATTATGATTTGCCGCAAGTGCATTATCACCTCGGCAAAGCCAACGTAGTAGCAGATGCTCTTAGCCGCAAGACCCATTGCAATTGCTTGTCGGCAACCAACTTCACAGAAACTCTATGTCATGAGATGGGAAAACTTAGTTTGGAGATCATTTCCCATGACACCCTCAGTCATGTTTCCCTTGAATCTGCCTTGGAAGAACAAATTGGGTCTGCACAGTTAGAAGATCAGGAAATAAGGCTAATTAAGTGGAAAATTGCATGGAAGGATGAAGGGTATAAGCATTTCCGACAAGATGAGAATGGGAGAGTGTACTATGAGAACCGACTTGTTATCCTATCCAACCCCAATCTTAAGAAGCAAATCCTAGATGAAGCCCATCTCTCCAAATTCTCAATTCATCCTGGCAGCAATAAGATGTATCATGACCTCCGTCAAACTTTTCGGTGGAGTGTAATCAAACCAGAAATTGCACGCTATGTCTTGGAGTGTGACATGTGTCAATGTGTCAAGGCAAGCCATTTGAAGGTAGCCGGTAACTTGCAACCGCTACCTATTCCGTCATGGAAATGGGAAGATATCAGCATGGATTTCATTGTTGGATTGCCCCTTCATCTCAGCGACATGATTCCATTTGGGTTATAGTGGACTGCCTCACCCAATCTGCACACTTTCTTCTTGTTCACACCACCTACACGGCCAAGAAGTATGCCGAGTTGTATCTCGACCGCATTGTTTCCCTGCATGGTGTACCAAGGACGATCATATCTGATCGAGGTGTCCAGTTTGTAGCACATTTTTGGGAACAATTACAAACTTCACTTCACACCAAGCTAATCCGTAGCTCAACATATCACCCCCAAACCGATGGTCAAACCGAGAGAGTAAATCAGATCCTTGAAGACATGCTACGCACTTGCGCCATACACTTTGACAAAAATTGGGATAAATGCTTGCCATTGGTAGAATTCTCCTACAACAATAGTTACCAGGCTAGCTTTAAGATGGCACCATTTGAAGCCTTATATGGTCGGAGGTGTCGGACACCCTTATATTGGTCCCAAGTTGGGGAAAGACAAACCTATGGTCCTGATCTAGTAATAGAAATCGAAGAGAAAGTTAGGGTGATTCAAGCCAATCTCAAGGTAGCCAAATCTCGACAGAAAAGCTACTCCGACAAGAGGAGGAGACCCCTGTAGTTTGACATTGGTGATCACGTATACCTTCGAGTCTCCCCAACCAAAGGAGTGCAACGGTTTGGAGTAAAGGGGAAATTGGCTCCCCGTTAGATTGGCCCTTATGAGATTGTGGAAATCTGCGGACCCGTTGCTTACCGGATCCTGCTACCCGAACAGCTCTCAGCCATTCATGATGTTTTCCATGTCTCTCAACTGAAGAAATGTGTCCAAGTCCCGACTGAGATCTTGGAACAAGAGCAACTTCAAATTGAACCCGACCTGACCTATGCCGAATATCTTGCCAAAGTCCTCGACCATAAGGAGAGGTACACCTGACGACAAGTTGTGAAAATGTATAAAATTCTGTGGAGTAACCACACGGAAGATGAAGCAACCTGAAAAACAGAGGAATATCTGAATAAGCACTTCAGAGGGTTTTCTTTTCAGTCAAGAAGGTAAGACCCGCAAACCCCCACTAGTTGTCCTTACACCTGAATCTCGGGACGAGATTCTTTTTAAGGAGGGTAGGCTGTAACGACCTAGATTTAAATCAGCCGAGTTTAATCTTAAGACAAGTTCCCTGATCTGGTCAACTCAAACTCCTTTAGCCATTATGGCTAAGTCTGGAAAATCAGTCTGATCTCACGCCTTAGGGCGGACTTATCCTTGGTAAGTTGAGCTGAACGTCCAGAAATTCCTTCATGGAAGTTGGAGAACGAAGTCCCTGCTACAACTTTGTTAATTGGACCTTGGTCCAATTCCTCTATGGAACTCCCCAAATCTACAGTTCAAATCAGCCCCGACCTCTGAAACCCAACAAACCGCCGTTTTCTCTAAGTTTCAAAACCAGTGTTCTTCTGAACTTTGGAGCTTTGGATCCCCAAATCCACTGCGTTTTTGGACTCGGTCTAATTACAAGAGTTGGGCCTTGGCCTGAGTTCTACAACTCTTGTTAATGGAGTCAAAGTGGTGTAGTTCAAAAAATGGGAGATCAAGAGGCTGGAAAATGGATCCAGAAAAAGGATCCCACGGATCTCTCAGGCCAAGCATGCCAGAGTGCGCGTGTGCCCTATTTTAGAGCCTCACCACTGCGTGGCGTGACCTCACCAGCGAGCGCCACCTTGCCCAGTCGCTGGCCATGACAAGATGGATCAGCGCGCCTCTTCCCAATCGCGCGTAGAAGCGCCCTGCAGACTTTTCGGCCCGTCTCGTCTCACCTGAGACCTCGCCGGCCGCGCCAGGCGCCCTACCACTGCTACGACCAAAGATTGGCTGCTGTCGCATCAGTACCGCCTCGCCTCCAGTGTGTATCGCCTCACCAGGATCCCCGGCCGCGCGCCCCAATGCCTTCCGGCTTTTCTGTCGTACCTCAGTCGCGCTGCCCGTGCACACGCCCCGCAACGATACCGTCTTTGCCAACCACCGCGTAGGCAGTGACAACTCCTTTCCCCCGCCTCGCCAGTAGCGTGCCCCAACAATGCCGCTAGTCCCATGCATCCTCACGTCGCGTTGCTCGCCCTGTCACATCGCCTGCACTGCCCCTTCCTCCCTCCTGCCGCACACTGGCCGAGCTGCCGCAACCAATCCGGCGCCTGACATGACCAAACGCGCGCTCGACCTCGCCAATCCTTATGTCCGGCAAAACCGCACCTGCGTAGCACTGTCTTCAGTGCCCAATGCCATAAGACCCTATCCCCGGAGCTCCGCTTTACCGGCCAATGGAGACGCCGACCAATCGCTGCCGCGGCAGAGCACTCCATTCTCTCTCGATCTTATCCTCGTGCCGCTCGAACTCCTTTACTTATGTGCAGCTATAAAAAGGGTACTGAAGCCTCTTACCGGAGTTCCCTTTGCCACCACGACCCTTGCCACCCATGATTGCTCGTTCTTCTCTAGCACACTCGTTGCCGCACACTCCTCCGCTTCACACGCAAGTACCACCGCCTGAGCTCTTTGTGGAACTCCCCCTCTCCGCTTAACACCCGCCTTTCCAATCCCACCAGCCACTTGCTTCCTTCGTGCTATGCTAGAGGTTACTTGTTGTCCACAAGAAGCACCGCCGCCGCCAGAACACTGCCAGACCTCGCCGCCGCCAGAAACTTACACCGCCGTGCCGGCTGTTGATACGGTCGATACCCCGGTTTTATGGGTAACCGATGTTCGACAATAGATCGGTCTAATCCGGGCATCTCATGGTATTCCCAAGCAAAGCAATCCTTAAATTCCCTTAATAAATTTGTCAATTTACATTTGTATTCTGGATCCAAATTTGTACTAATATACGTCGGCCTTGGCTTGGTGCCATCGCCTAAATCTATCATCTCTAATGAATCGGCCGACGTGAACCCGTGTCCCAGCTTTCCCTCTTCCCGGGCAAACTAATCCATTTAGTCTGAATCTTCGGAGCCGACTGCTCGGATCGGCTGCAGGCCAAAATCGGACACCTTCAGGAAATCGGTGTCCCATATTCTCCCGGATATGCACTTAACGTTCTCGCAGCTCCATTGCTACGTATCGGCCGCCGCGACGCTATATGCGGAATCGGCGGTGACCACCTCAATGTTGTCGCTGACCCATTGTACGAGGCATTGGTGCATCGTAGACGGGATGCACAATTTGGATGTATCCAGTCCCGGCCGAGTAACATGTTGTAGGACCCTTTGCCATTAATAATAAAGAAAGTAGTAAGAAGGGTCTTACTGCCGATGGTGAGGTCAACGCAGAGTGCGCCGCGGGCGGGGGATACGTTGCCTTCAAAGTCCTTGAGCATCATATCTGTCCTGGTCAGGTCATCATCTCTCTTTCCTAGCTTCCGGAACATGGCGTATGGCATGATGTTAACCGCAGCTCCTCCGTCTACTAGTAATCTGGTGATGGGCCGGCCGTTGACATGCCCTTTAAGGAACAATGCCTTCAGGTGTTGTCGTTTGTCATCTTCGGGCTTCTCGAACGTGGCTGTCATTGGTTCCAAAGCCAATTGTGCCATCTGCTCTTCTATTGCCGACATGTTCTGTCGGTCGGCAGGAGTCATGAATTCCATCGGCAGTCTGAAAACCATGCCGATGTCGGCTGCCGATTCGTCGCCTCCCCTGTCGTTTCTTTTGGGGCGCCAGACCTGAGACCTGCCGTTTTTCTCTTCCGCCGTATGCCATTGCTCTTCTTCCTACTGTTCCCACTGGCGGAGACGTTGGATTCTTCGTTTTTGAGACCTTGTCAATCCATCGGGGCACCACCTAGGGTTCACTGGTTTGGTTCATGGCCTAGCGTGTTCCCATTCTGGTTCGCATCCTAAGGGGTTCTCGTCTGATACCCAAGCATCAGCCATCTCTTCGAGTCGGTCGTGAACGCTGACCTTGTTTTCTAGCTGATTGTGTTGATCGAATCTGCCCCCCGACCTATCGTTCCACTCGCGCCTGTCTTCCGACCAGTCATATCGGTCACTTCTGCCCCCCAGCCGATCATGCACTGGAGGGCGTCGGTCTTCTTGTTAACGCCAGTTCCTACTGATCGGCTCTGGTCTTCCATCTCTGGAGCGAGACCTCCTGAACGGCCGATTGTTACGATACGGGCCGTTGCATTCAGGGCAATTATCGGCCGATGGCAACCTGAGGTTGCTTTCCCAACAGTGGATGAAGAACGGGCATCGCCAATGATCTTCATGTCGCCGCATCGCCTCTTCCTGGGATCTTGAACGTTCATGTTGCCGTTGATATTTGTTGAGCAGAAATTGGGAAGTAATGGGCTTGCGTGGTTGTCCCGATCCGTCGTCATCGTCCTCCATCCGCCGTTTCCCCTTGATGTCTTCGGGCGCCGCTTGATTTCTGGGGTCCTCGGCGCCGCTCTTTTTAGCCGATTCGGACGTCAGCACCTTGGTTTGGAGCGAATTCTTCCCCGTGTCAACCATGTTGGCAGGGAAGGGGTGCTGGTCAATCTTCATCGGCTTGGCTGGTTTTGTTGGAACTTCAAATTTGAGTCTGCCTTGCTCGATGGCCGACTGTATCTGCTGCCGGAAGATTTTGCATTCATTCGTATGATGGGAGGTGGCGTTATGCCACTTGCAATATTTCATCTTCTTCAGCTGTTCGGCAGACGGAATCGTATGGTATGGTAAGAGTTTGATCTGTCCTTCCTGGAGGAGAAGGTCGAAGATTTTATCGGCCTTTGACGTGTCAAATCCGAACGTTTCCGGCTCCTTTCCGAATCGACACGATATCGGCTTTTTCCCTTTAATCCATTCCGCAAGGCCGATCTCTGTTTCTTCTTCCGTTTCAAACTCTTCTAAGTATGCCACCTTCTTCTGGAAGTTCCTCCGTGGATCAAAAGGGCGTACCTCTTGACCAGACAGTCGGTGGACGATTTGGCTTAAGCTCTCAAACTCCTGCGAAGCGTATTTTTCTTTGATATGAGGCAGGAGACCCTGGAAGGCTATATCGGCCAATTGCGCATCGGTCAGGGCTAGGGAGTAGCACTTATTCCTGATTTCCCTGAACCTTTGCACATATGAGGAAATCAGCTCGTCGCTTCTCTATCTGAGGCTGGTTAAATCGGACAGCTTCATCTCATGTATTCCGGTGTAGAAGTATTTATGAAATTGCCTTTCCAGATCAGCCCACGTAATTATCGAGTTGGGGGGTAATGTAGTGAACCACTGAAAGGCCGACCCAGACAGGGATGATGAGAAAAGGCGCACCCGTAGAGCATCTTGCGTCGCTGCTTCCCCGCATTGGATGATGAATCTGTTCACGTGTTCCACAGTTGAGGTGTCATCCAGCCCCGAAAACTTAGTGAAATCGGGAACTTTGTACCGATGGGGAAACGGCAGTAAGTCATATGTAGGCAGGTATGGTGTCTTGTATGTGTAGGTCTGCACCTTCGGTTTTAAACCGAATTGCTCTTGAATCACCTCCGCTATGCGTGCCGTCCAGTCTGGCTGTTGCTTGTGGACTACCGGCTGGGGAACCGGCACGTGTTGGTATACTAGCGGCGGGATGACAGGGTGATGAGCGAAAGCGTGTGGCGTCTGATGTGTCATAGCCGGCTGCGTAGTCGGGGTCGGCTGTTTGAATAAGTTGGCCGCTTCGTCATACAGTACGAGCGGCGCAACGCCCCGAAGTACTTCTGTTGCTTCTGCCCCCTGCTCATCTTCGTTGTGACAGGCTGATACTATGGCATCGTTGGCCTAACGGCTGCTTGGAAAGATGCCTCGAGTTGAGGACTTCCATGGCTGGCCGATTGATCCTGGATGGCCGTCACTGATGGTGCCCCCCAAGGCACTGAATTCAAAGGAGGAAACTGCGCAGAGGACAACTGAACGGGATGCGGCTAGAGATATTGCACGTCATTAGACCCCAGAGGGATCGAAGATGAGAAAGCGCTGGGTCCTCCAATTGGAATTTGGTTCGGTTGAGGAGCCAAATAAGGTGTACTTGAATAACTCCTAGTCGGGGCCGTAATTGGTGGAGCATATGCCGGCCCCTGGTACCCTTGGGATACGCCGCTAGACAAGGAGCTGATGACGGCATTGTATACCATATTAGAAATTATCGAGGATTGATCAATGAAAGCTTGATAGATAGATTGTTGAACCATCTCAGACATCTTGTCCGAGTCCTCGGTGATTGTGATCTGGCGGGGAGTTGAAAACGGAGTCTTTTTGACAGTTTCTCCGCTCCTGGTACAACTGAAGGATTGCAGACATGTCTTCCGATAGTATGCCATCTGCTTCTCCAATTCTTCCCTCTGGTCATCCCTGAGGTCTGCTTCTGTCACTTCGATGACGTTGTCTTCCGAGACTTCGGCAGCTTTCGACATAGTGGCGGTTGAATTGGTCCCACTGGGCGTGCCAAAAGTGTGTTGGTGCTAGAAATCGGCTGATCGAATTCCCAGCGTCGGACACACGACCCGGAAGAATCTGCTTAACTCCTGTTCGGGTGATCGCCCTGGTGCGGTTCGCGCGGCGTGCCAGCCAATCTGACCTGTTGATTAGCAAGGAAAGAAACGTGTCAGATCCCAGAGGTTGCGATCGGCTAAGGTTCCGATCTCGAGGTGGCTTATCAGCGAATCGGCCGATTTGCCGTAATAAAGAAATCAGCTATAATGTAGCCGTTACCCAGCAACGTTCATAAAGAGAACCGCTAAAGTAGTCTAAACAACGCTACAGTAGCAACACTAGGAACAGATCTAATCGGTTATGCGTAAAATGAATAGACTAAATGAAGAAGTGCAAGAAAGCCGAGATCTCCAATTCCTAGCTGGATAACTGGTGATAAAACTAGAACAACAGGTAAAACCTAGAATTCTAGTGAATATCGATAACTAGTGAATAAATCTAAACGAAACGACAGCGATGCGCCCGAAGTTAAAGCTTAGATGTTATTTGATAAACGGAACTTACAAGATCGGCCGGAGGTCAAGTTGACGCAGCCCCGCCAACCCGTACGAACTTGTGAAAAAGAAGAAAAGTATTGGCGAAGTCGCCGGCTTGAAAGTAAGTACGAGGAAATAGTAGTTTGTTGTATTGAGTTGATGATGATTACAGATCTACAAGGGTGGCTATTTATAGCCTGTTACAAACGACTTCTTATCCGACTAGAACTCTATCTCTAATTTTAAATAGAAAATGAATATTACAACTACGACTCGTACTAGATCGATTATCGCGCTCTTCATGGGCTGATTCCCTCTTCATCTTCATAATCCTCTTTAGGCCCACACCGGCCCAATCGCTCCAGCCTCCTAATTGGCCGATATCTATTCACTTTATCGGCAAGGGACAGCTGATTAGGACCCACATGTCGGGGCTCTGACTACTCCGACCCTGGGACCTAAGGTCGGGCGAGGCGGAGATCCTCCCTCGGAGGGTCGGGCGCATCCGATCCTAGGCCTCAGGGGTCGGGCGAGGCAGAACTCCAAAGGTCAATCGGCCGATCCATGACTGTAGCACCAATCGGTCGATTCCCAATCGCCATCCCTGTGTCTCGCCGCACCTTCTGATTTCTTCCTTCCCTGACGCCGATTTCACACGTGTCAAAATCTGGCATCAACAGCCGGATTGAGAGGGAAATTAAGAAAAAGTGTGGTTAAGTATTTTTTGTTCTAAGGGCGACTTGTACTGTGTCAGCCATGTACCTTATCGTTCGTACCGAATAATAAATCGGCCAACCTGAACGAATATTTTCTCCTCGAGTCGATTTTATTTTTTGCATCGGCTATGCGATTTGCCAAGAGCTGGCCGTGTCATCCTGGCATACTCCGCAACCACTTATGCGTTGACCCATATACTGGGATAGTATATTTTCAAGTACCTCCCTTTCAAGGCTCTTGTAAATTCTTCTCCCTCGATCGTCTCAAGAATGTATGCGTTCTCCGGAGCGCATCGGCCAATTTTATACAGCCCTTCCCAAGCAGGCAACCATTTACCGAACTTGGGATCTTTAGACCCAATTGGCAGCACCAACTTCCATATTAGATCCCCTTGGGAGAATTGCTTAACTTTAACCTTCTTGTCATACCACCTGGCCACTCTCTTTTTATTTTCCTCAATGCTGATCAGGGCCCTCAGTCCGTTGACCCGCTAAATTGTCGAGTTCTCTTTTCATGAGTGAGGAGTAGTCATTAGCCGCCAACTGATCCTAAAGCAATGTACATCTTGACCCTGTTCTCAACTCCCTAGGCAATACTGCTTCGTGACCATACACTAATTAATAAGGGGATATCTTGGTAGCCCCGTGGCAGGCCATCCTGTAGGCCCATAAAGCCTCGGTCAAACACAAGTGCCACTTTTTAGGCTGTTCCTCAATCTTCCTTTTGATCAACTTTATTATCCCCTTATTGGACGATTCTGCCTGGCCATTAGCTTGAGCATAATATGGAAAAGAATTTAGCAATTTGATTCCCATATCGGCAGTGAATTCCTCAAACTCTCCCGAAGTGAACATCATCTCCTGGTCGATTGTGATAGCTTGAGGGATGCCGAAGCGATAGACAATGTGGTCTCTCACGAAATCAACCATAGCGGCCGACGTTACGGCCTTTAATGGAATCGCCTCCACCTATTTGGTGAAATAGTCCGTGGCTACTAAAATGAACTTATGTCCCTTGCTTGATGGAGGATAAATTTGTCCGATGAGGTCTATTCCCCAACCTCTGAACGGCCATGGCTTGATTATCGGATTCGTGGCCGATGCGGGCGCATGTTGCACATTTCTGAATTTCTAACAATCCTAACACCCTTTATAATATTTGAAGCAGTCTTCAAGAACTGTTGGCCAATAATATCCGTTATTCCTAATCATCCACTTCATCTTGTGGGCCGATTGGTGAGCTCTGCACATGCCTTCGTGGATTTCTCCCATCAGGATCTTTGCCTCCTCTGTTCCCAGGCATTTGAGCAGAACCCCATCAATTGTTCGGTAGAACAAATCATCTTCTAGTAGTACATACTTTGTGGCTTGAAAACGCACTCGCCGATCCACTTTCTTGGATGGCTCCTTCAAGTAATCGGCAATCTCTTTCCGCCAATCATTGGCTGCGAGTTCCAGAGTCATGGCGTCTTGAATCGGCCGATACACGGATGCGTGTTAGGCGAGCCTATTAGCCTCCTCATTATAGTTTCTGGGAATATGCTCTATAATTGTGGACTTGAATTCCTTCAAAAGTTGGAGGCAATCTTCGTAGTAAATTCTCAAAACGTCATATTTACATTCGGACCTCCCTGTCAATTGGTCTACGCTGAGCATGGAATCCCCAAAAATTTCCACGGCATCAGCCTTGATCTCTCTCAATAATTGAATCCCTTTTAGGACGGCTCAGTATTCCGCCTGGTTATTGGTAGCTGATGCTTCTATCGGCAGAGAGAAATCATAACTTGCCCCCCGAGGCGATACGAGGACGATGTCGATTTCTGATCCAGCCCCGCATGATGAACCATCAAAGTATAGAGTCCACGGAACCGGTTCCACGACAGCGACTTCTGGTCCACAGTGCTAGGCGACAAAATCAGCCATGACTTGACCTTTGACGGCTTTGGCCGATTCATATCTTAGGTCAAACTCTGACAAAGCCAAGATCCACTTTCCAATCTGCCGTTTCAAAATCGGCAATGATAGCATGTATTTCACCACGTCATCTTTGCATACAACTATGCACTCTGCCGATAATAGGTAGTGCCTGAGTTTGGTACATGAGAAGTATAGACACAGCCACAGTCGCTCTACCGGGGAATATCTTGTTTTGGCATCCAGAAGTCTTCTGCTAACATAATATATCACCCGTTCTTTTCCTTCGAACTCCTATACCAGCGCTGATCCGATAGCTCGTTCATCAGCCGATAAGTATAGCTTGAACATCTTGTCAGCCTGCGGTGGGACCAGTACAGGTGGCGAGATTAGGTATTGCTTGATGTCTTCAAGTGCCTTGCGTTGTTCTTCTCCCCATACGAACTCTTGGTCGGGTTTCAACTTCAGTAACGGCGTGAAGGCTTGTATACGCCCGGACAGGTTGGATATGAATCTTCTGATGAAATTGACTTTTCCGATTAAGGATTGCAACTCAGTTTTATTCTGTGGGGCCACGACTTTATTGATAGCCGCTATGATTTTCCGGTTGACCTCTATCCCACGCTCATGAACCATGAATCCCAAAAACTGCCCGGCAGATACGCCGAAAGTGCACTTGAATCACCTCTGCTATCCTCGCCGTCCAGTCAACTTGCTGCTGATGAACTACCGGCTGGGGAGCCGGCACATGTTGGTAGATTGGCGGTGGGACGACCGGGTGATGAACGAAGGTGTGCAGCGGGTTTTGCGATAACATGGCCGGCTGAGTGGTTGGCGTCTGGTGTCTCAGCGAACCGGCCGCCTCATCGTATAGTATTATCGGCGCCGCACCCCGGAGCACCTCAGCAGTATCTACCCCCCCTACCGACTTCTGACGTGGCTGGTTGATACTGTGGGATTGTCGCCCGAACGGCCGATTGGAATGGTGCCTAGATCGGGGAGCCTCCATAACTGGCCGACTGATCTTGGACGGCCGCCATCGATGGTCCCTCCCAAGGCATTGAATTTAATGGTAATGATTGCGCGGAGGAAATCTGAGTAGTTTGAGTTGGCGCTTGTGACTGGAGGTATGACGCATCGTTGTATCCTTGGTGCACTGGTGGCAAAGAAGCGCCGGGTCCTCCATGTCGAGCTTGGATCGGCTGAGGAGCCGAGTGAGATGTGCTTGGAAAACTCCTGACCGGGGTTGTAATAGGTGGGGCGTACGCTGGCCCCTGATATCCTTGAGATACGCCATTGGCCAAGGAGCTGATGACGGCATTGTATACCCTGTTGGTTATCACCGGGGATTGATCGATGAAAGCCTAGTAGACAGACTGCTAAACCATCTCGGACATCTTACCCGAGTCCTCGGCGATTTTGATTTTGCAGGGAGTTGAAAAAGGAGCTTTCTTGATGGTTTCCCTGCTCCTGGCACGACTGAAAGATTGCAGGCATGTTTTCCGGTATTGTTCTATCTGCCTTTATAACTCTTCCTTCTGGTCGTCCTTGAGGTCTGCTTCCGTCACCTCAATGACATTGTCTTCGGAGATTTCAGCAGCTTTTGACATAGTAGAGGTTGAAGTGGTCCCACTCGGCGTGCCAAAAGTGTGTTGGCGCTAAAAGTCAGCCGATTGACTCTCAGCGTCGGACACACGACCCGGGGGAATCTGCTTAGCTCCTGTTCAGGTGATCGCCTTGGTGCAGTTCACGCGGCGTGCCAGCCAATCTGACCTGTTGATTGGCGAGGAAGAAACGTGTCAAATTCCAGGGATTGCGATCGGCTAAGGTTCCGATCTCGAGGTAGCGTATCAGCGAATCGGCCGAGTTGCTATAACAAGATAATCGGCTATGATACAGTCGATAACTATGCAGCGATTATAAAGAAAACTACTGGAGTAAACTAGATAACGCTACAGGAGCAATACTTGAAAATAGATCTAATCGGCTATGCAAAATTAATAGATGAAAATAATAAAAATCAAGCCGAAAGTTCTAATCTCAAGCTGGATAACTGGTGATAAAACTAGAACGACAGGTAAAACCTAGAATTCCAGTAAATATCGATAACTGGTGAATAAATCTAAATGATGCGCCCGAAGTTAAAGCTTAGATATTACTCGATAAATGGAGATCGTGTCGATGCAGCCCTACCAACCCGTACGAACTCGTGAAAGAAGAAAAGTATTGGCAAAGTCGCCGACTTGAAAGTAAAGTACGAGGAAATAGTAGATTGTTGTATTGATTGATGTGTTATTTATAGATCTCTAAAGGTGGCTATTTATAGCCAGTTACAACCAACTTCCTAACCAACTAGGATCTATCTCTTTTAAACAAAAATGAATATTTACAAGTACAACTTGTATTGGAGTTGGTTATTGCACACCTGCGGGCCAATCTCCCTTCGTCTTCTCTTTCTGATCCACTTTAAGCCCATATTAGCCCAACTGCTCCAGCCTTTCAATAGGCCGATCTCTACCAACTCTATCCATCAGAACACTGTAGCGCCAATCGACCGATCTCCAACTGTAGCACCAATCGGCCGATTCCCAATAGTGACTTCTTCTCTTGCCGCATCAGCCAATCCTTTCCTTCTTGACGCCGATTTCATACGTGTCAAAATCTGGCGTCAACACCAACATCTATTCCAAATGAGATCGTGATCAACAGGTATTCTTAAGAGATTAGATAGGGTTATTTAATTATTAAAGGAGTATCTAGCTAAAACACGCAAACAATTTCACACAAGCAAGAAGAAGCACAAGAACCACTGAAACCATGAAACTCCATATCACTCATGCAATGGCACCATACAAAAGAGGTGTATCTCAAGGTCTACTCAAGAAACCTTCAATATTACACAAGGATCAAAATCATACTACTACATCGAGAATCATGGGACGGTACTCTCTAATGCTACTACATCATGGTGAGTCTAGCTCAAACCTAGCACTATTCAGATCAGAAGGGGTCCACTTAGTTCCTCCTCCATTCGAACAACTCGTGCCTCAAGACTGGCAATCCTCAGCGAGTCCCTCTCTAAGCGAGTGACCTGAGCAGTGTTCACCTCGCGCTGCAGGTGACAGTTCCTCTGATTCATGGCTGTCAAACTGCGCTTGAGTCCAAGTACCTTACCCCCGAGAGCTGCATTGGTCGCAGTACAGTTGTCCCACCCCTTGCGAAGCAACTCAACCTCACCGTCCGTCCCGAACAGTGCCAAGTCCTGAGCGTGGATGCCGCGGAAGGGCCATGCAAAACTTCTCATCGGGCTCAGCATAAGCGTCCTCGTAGTACCGACGGGCCACACTCTCGACATCCCTTGATCCACGGCAGGCCCTGGGTAGGCAACGGTAGGGGCTCTTGACCAACTTCTCACGGAGCTGTGCGTGCACCTCGCGCATGGCTCTCCTGGAAGCAGTCTGGTGAGCCTCTGTCACGGACATCACGAACGCGTGCATCAAGACCTCATCAAACTCTGGTACCTTGGGATTGGCAAGCACAGTGAACTTCACCTCGATGGGCACGGTGTCCACGACGCCCTTCATGCGGCCCACGTAGCACACGTCCTAGGTGCATACTCCGGCTCTCTAAGGGCACTCGTTAAGCAGAGCGCAAAAGCCTCCAAAGAACACCCCGCTTCCGGTGAATGGGTACCACTCCTCGGTCGACATCTGAAAAATGTTGTTAGGGTTGTTAGTAAGTTAGATAAGTTAGAGTAATCAAGGTAATAATAATAATTGCTAGGAGTTGTATAATAGTCAAGGAGTACATATACTCAGTTCAAGGATAATTAGGCTTCCTAGACTAACATCCATTGCTAGTGATCATCCTATGGTCAAGTATGGCTCTAGTACTTGCTGAAACGACCTGAATTCCCATTTCCGAGAATTGAAGCCTACGCACCTCTGTGATAGTTCCAGGAAGGCTATCACATTCGAATTCCTATCTCAGATATTACAAATCCATACCAACACAAAAATATAGGATAGCAACAGAGTAACAATATCATAAATATCGACTACAATACTTCGGCTCTTGCCGGTACAAGTCCATCAAGACTGAATCATGAAAGGTGAAATATCTACGCAGTGGAAACACATAGCATGGCGAACAACATCTCTAGAGGGGACTTGAGCGAGGGACTATCCCTAGTCTTTCCATCCATCCTTGTCAAAGTTGTAGTCGAGCTCCGACCGTTAAAAATCACCATCTACCCAAGAAGCGGGTAAGCCATGTCAACTCCCAAAAGTAGCAAGCCAAGGAAATAGGGGAATAATACTATATGCATGGAATAACCTATATATGGTTGTAGAGGTATATTCAGTAGCAGCAGCAATCACAGATGCATCAAAGAAATACCATCTCCGAGGTCAACACCTCACATCAAGGAAGTCATCACAAATCACCAAATCCTTCACCCAAGAATCCAGTACCCAAACACACTAGGCGATGTGAGAGCTCCCTTCCCACATATCTCAATGGCAAACACCGGCCTATCTCAAAAAGGGAAGGTAGAAGTAAAAATATAAGTCTAGTCAGAAGTAGCAGTAGTCAACAGCATTATCCATAACGAGTGGACACGAACTATAGCTATAGGTTTATACACTCTACAGAGGTTGTACAATTGTACCTGCACAGATGGAGCCTGAACGGTAGTGATCCGTCCAAACCCTACCTAACAACTGGAGCCCTGGTAAGTGGATAGTACTCTTCTATTTCCTTGAGTCTAGAACCATCCTTAACTGTAGGGCATGCCGTCATTAGTTGAGGACCTCAAAGCTGTGAAACCTACCCACACCAGGGTGCACTCCCCAGTACCAACCATGGCTCGCTCCTGCCAAAACACGTCAAGGAATAACACTCAGCCAAAACACACACGAGAGTGTACAAGGAATCCCATCACCAAAGCTATGGCACATGCCCACCCATAACTCAAAAGCATGTGTATGGATATAGGTAAGGTGCACTAGTTAGGGTTTTGTAGCTAGTCCACAAGTCGATAAAAATGAAAACAGTAAATCAATTATCAAGGCATGGCTAGAAACATAGGCTATACAATCAATCATCATCCAAGCATCATAAATAAAGTGCTAGCAACTAAGCATGCATAGGATCTATATGATTAGGAGTGACATGACACCTTGTCCGTAGTTATTGGGATCCTCCTCGCTTTAGTCAGGGTCTTGAGAGTCTTCCGGGTCATAGCTCGGGTCTGAACAAAACGAGATACGGCGCAATATAAATTAATCGACATTACATCTGGGCAAAAACTCCAAGAAATACAAATTTAGAAGATCCAAATAACATCAAACTAGCTACAAATAGCGTGGGCTCAATTTTACGAATTTAATGCAACAGGTTTCATATTTTTTGAAGTTCAAATGAATTAGTTATGAATTTTTAAAGATTAAAGGATTTAGTTAATTATTTAATTAATTTCGGAAAAACATTAATTAGGGTGACACGTGTTAGCTTCTGGTTGCACCACGTGGCAGCACTGGAGGGTGCCATGTGTTGGCTGACGTCAGCATTGACCGGTCAACGACCAACGTGATTGTGTCAACGTTGACCGATCAACGGTCAGCTGGGCCTCACCGATCAGCCGATGAGCCCCACTGGTTAGCAGGCCCTTTTGTTTGTTAGTGGGCCCGACCATTTGACACATTAGCACTACGTGGATCCACGTGGCCATCCTATCCTACGCGGTGCTGCCACGTGGCGACATAGGGTTAGTTGGGATCTGGTGTGCCCGCCAGATCCCGTGTGGCACGCGCGCGATTGGCTGTAGTGCAGCGAGCGGTGGCAACATGACATCATGGCGAAGGGCGGTGGTGATCGTACCAACAATGTTAAGGCATGGTGCAACATCGCAGCGTGGCGTGGCTAGCTCGGCGTGGCTGTGGCCCAGCCAAAGGAGCCTTTGGCCGTGGCGAGGCAGGGTGCGACACTGCAGTGGCCGACCAGAGGTGCCCAGGGGAGAGAGGAAGAGAAAAAGAGCAGCGCTGCTCACGGTGAGGCGGGGGAGAAGAGGGATGCCGGAATGGCGAAGGCTCGCGGAACGGCAGTGGCTTCTTTGGCGACGGCGGTGGCGACTCCTTCTTCTTGGGCGGTGATGAGGCAGCTCTAGCTCCTTCCTAGCACGGCGCGTCGGGTCCTTCGGTGTGGCCTCCTCCTCTTTCTCTCTTCTTTCCCCTTCTCTTCTCTTCTCCTCCCCTCTTCCTTCCTCCTTTTCTCTCAACTGGCGATGGCAGCATAGGGAGACCCCAGGTGGACGGGTGAGGCCTCCCGACCGAGGGTATTTATAGCCCTCGGCCGAGGCTAGGGCTACAACGCGGGCACGAGCACACACAGCCATCCATCCTTGGCATCCGCACCCGATGGTGATGTGGTGGCCATCCAACGGCCCGGACGCTAGGGTTTGGGGCCCGGCCGGCTGGAGCTACTGGGGCAGAGCGAGGATTTCCCCCTCGTGGTAGGCTCCAGAAAGTCACGGGTGTGCAGCGCGGCTGCCAGCGAGGCATGCAGCATGGAGCAGAGTGGGCAGGAGAGAGAGAGGGAGAGGGAGGCGGCGAGAGGTGAGGGGGCTGACAGGTGGGCCCCACCTATCAGCGGGATAAAAAGAGAGGGCAAGGGGGGTGCGGTGGCTGGTAGGCCGGTGGGCTAGTTTCGCGGGCCGGCCTGCTGGGCTATTTTGGGAAAGTTAGGCGGGCTAGGTCGGTTGGGTTACGGGCCGGCCTGTTGGGTTAGATAGGTTAGATTTGTTAGTTTAGGTTTGTTTTAATTTTTACTCTGAATGTTGAATTGGATTCCAAATTCAAACACACTCATATTTGAGATCCAAATAAAACCCAAAAAGAACCAAATCAAACCACACAAATTTTGAAAATAGTTTGGGATTGCATTAATAGGGAATTTAGATAAGAGAGTGGAATTTCATTACACTTATGAAATGAGCACACAATTCAAACAAAAGTTTTAAATTTGTTGAAATTTCTCTCAATTTAATATTTCAAATTTTTGGAATATTACATCCACCCACAGGAGGAGCACATTTTCCATTTTATTTTACCGTCCTATTTATCAGCTTAAACTTACATGTGGGATCCTGGTTGGTTTATGACATTTTCACGGACCTTATATCATCACAAAACCACCATGTAACAGCGAGTGATGTTTTCTTTTTGGCTTGGGTGGCAATTTTTATGATGTTCCATAACTTTGTCAGTAAATTTGCTCGAACGTGAAATTTTATGTTGTCTTTAACCAAAAATGTCATAAATTTATGATGAGAATAAATGTGTCATAAAATTTTCATCATAGACCGGAATATTTCTTGTAGTGAATTTTTCCATAGGGTTTTTGGAGTAGTTTTTCCAATGGGTTTTGGGGAAGGTTATTTGAATATGATCCTTAGATCATAATATTATTGATCTCCAAACTTACTTATGAGTTTTCCTTTTCAAGATTTTTCTCATATGAGTTTACAATGAGACAATAATGTAAATATGCTATATCATTTTCTCCTTATATCTTCCCACTAGGTTTTAAAGGAGTTTTAATGGCATATGTACATACAAGTTGGTTTCTCCTCAATAATTTTCCCATAGGGTTTTTGGAGTTTTTCCCATATGACAAACAAAGATGATTTAACGAGAATTACATAAAGCTTACAAGGAACTAATCGGTCATGGGGGAGTGTTGTGAAATAGTTTAATTAGGCATGGGAGTGTCATGGGCAATAAATGAGGTGTCATGTAGGCAATTTTGATGATATGGCATACTATTTATGAATTGAGAGAAGAAACTAGTTTCATGGGGATGAAACCATGTGTACACTGTTTCCAACATTTGTGTCTTGCATGTAGTCTTGGAAAAAAGTCAAAGATGAAAAAATGCATTGTGTGACCTATTCCATCCATGAACTAAATGATCTCTTGCTTAGGTGTCATTCTTTTACTTATGTGTCATTCTTTTAAAGATAAATATGAAATATTGCATTGATAATGGCCTTAGTGATCAATTAGCATTAGAGATCATTGTACAGGACCTTTAGTGAAGGGGCCAACTCCCAAGGCACATGATGCCCTTTGGGCTTGTCCTTTCCTATTGTATAAATAGGTAACCACACTATTCATTTAATCAACAAAGAGAATTCTCAGATTCATTCTTTCAATCCATTTTCTACTCTTAACACTTCTCTCTCTGCAATTAATCGAGTCCACGTCGGAAGTATTTGCCAGGGTGGAGGTATATAGACAGCCTGCACCCCACCGTTGTACATGCCCTAAGTGCCAACGACAGGCAAAACTGCGTCAATCCATAGATCTGATGCCTGTCTACTCGGGAGGATGCAATTACCTCGTCCAACTTGGGGTGATCTGGTATTTTAAACCGAGAACACTTGGACATAGTACGATCCCTCCTCATTCTCAGCAGTCTCCTCTAGCCCCCTATCCATTCACTGTGTCCATGAGCGTGCACCTGCCCACGGACCCTTGCTCTCCTGCTCATTTATTGCGAAACTAGCCTCACATTAGTCTGCTTTTATTGAAAGCATAGTTTTGAGTGTTTTACTATTTTTGCTCCGATTACCAAAATTATAGAGGGTAGCACAAAGCTCCCGGAGCACATCTTCTTCCCGACTCACCAAAAGCAAACTAGTCAAACTCACCCTACCACACATGGGAAATGGGATTATTGTTGGTGATATGCCCAAGAGGCAATCATAACAATTCGGATAAAAGGCCCAAACTATATTGATCCATAAGCGATTAGGGTACTAATGGGCCTACAATGTGGAAGCCCATTAGCACGCTCCATATATATGTGGGAGGGGGCTAGGGGCACCACCATACCATCTCGCCAAAGCCCTAGCCACCCCTTCCCACTCGGCCTACACCCGAAACCCTAGCCGGGCACGTGGTGCTAGCACACCGACGCACAGCGTTCCATCCCTGCTCGTGTGGACTCCATGGAGGTGCTGCTACTGTTGCTGCTGTGCTAATCGGCTGCGGCGACATGAGGCTGTTGCTAGGACAAGGACGTGGAGATTCGTTCGTGGGATAAGATCGACTATTTCCTCTACACCGACATGCGACTACGTTGGATCGGATCTGCTCCAACTCTTATTCCGTTGCGCTACGTGTCTAGTGGTAATCAATCCATGACTCCTCTACTCGCAAGATTCTTGGGTGAAGCGGTAGATGTAATTGTTATTGCTAGAGTAGTCTACCTGTGACATCCTGGTCCAAGGCTTAATAGGATTGATAGAATATTCATACCAACAAGTTGCAACTTCTTTTTCGGAAGCTCATCCTTAAAGAACTCCGGGGTTAAGCGTGCTTGGCCCGGAGCAATTTTTGGATGGGTGACCGACCGGGAAGTTCTTCCCGGGTGCGCACGAGTGAGGACAAAGTGCGCAGAAAAGACTTGTGTTGGTCTGTGAGGGAATTCTTGATATTCTAGAGAGCTGCCAAGTGTAAGCGGACCCGGCCCCGGGGGGCGGGACGCCACAGTTGGTATCAGAGCCGACTCTCGCGGTTTCACGGGCGCGTGCGGTCGCAGTTGCGCAGGCATGGTGTGCATGGCTGGTGTGGGCCCAGAGTGGTCACACAGCATGGCACATGCGCTGGCACTGGACACACGGACGTGGCCAAGAGGGGACGTTCCTGGCTTGGGGTTGACTGACGAGGGCGTCGGTCTTCTAAGGGGGTGAGTATGTAACATCCTGGCCCAAGGCTTAATAGGATTAATAGAATATTCATACCAACAAGTTGCAACTTCTTTTCCGGAAGCTCATCCTTAAAGAACTCCGGGGTTAAGCGTGCTTGGCCCGGAGCAATTTCGAGATGGGTGACCGACCGGGAAGTTCTTCCCGGGTGCGCACGAGTGAGGATAAAGTGCGTAGAAAAGACTTGTGTTGGTCTGTGAGGGAATTCTTGATATTCTAGAGAGCTGCCAGGTGTAAGCGGACCCGGCCCCGGGGGGCGGGACGCCACACTGCCCCTGTTTCCCTTTAGTGGCATCAGAACCGTCTTGCATAGTTTTTGGTCTGGATCTTGCACATATAGGTGATATGTGATGGTAGTAGATGTGATCTTTTATGGTTAGGTTCATGTGATGGATCTTTTGATGCACGGCTTGATTAGATCAATTGGTCATAAGGGGATGGAATAGGTTCGACTAGATTGCATTATGTGACCGTGCTCCTTCTTTATTGTGCACGTGACTTGTCCCCACCGGTTGGAATCACCATCAGGGCATGCAGAAAACATTGGATGAGTTGCATGGCATGCTGAAGACATTTGAGGAAAGCATTAAAACCCTACTCATGTGATGATGGTTCAAAAGGAGAACAAAAAGAGGAAGTGTTGGACGCCTCCCAAAGGCAAATGCAAGGGAAAGGTCATTCCCAATGAGTGATGAGGACATCACCTTCAACAATACATCCACGCCGACACAAGTACCAGTTTCTGGTCCTATCACTCGCGCTCGTGCTCATCAACTTAATCATCAAGTAAGTTCACTCTTGAGTTCCAATCCATCATATATAGACCATGGAGATGCATGCACTCTTGTTTTGGTTAGGAACCATGGAGAAGACCGAAAGGGAAAAGGATTTGTGCAGGCTGGATTTGGACTGCAGGACAGCACCAACTTGTGATGGTCACCACGGTCGCATACGGACTCGGATTAGGGCATTCAAGTACTTCATGGAATCCTTATGAAGTCTATTTTCATATGGATCTAGACTCAAGTCTATATCTATTATGAGGTGGCCGCAATGACCAAATTACTACCAATAGATTTTATATCCAAAGGTGCTACGTCGCCTTATTTTGGCCCAGTTGGCCGTGTATCAAGTTGGGTCCATTAGGGGTGCGTCCTAGGGTTGGAGCATGACCCCAACTTCCTGATGGTCATCCTCCCACCTTCATATACCCCTTAGCCTCCACCAAGAATAGTTGGGTTTTGTTTATATTAAGTTTAGCTTTTGCTAGTTTCTTATAAGTGCGCGTGCTGGATCAGCCACCCGTCTTCCTATCTTCGGAACCCCATCAATATTGAGATTTAGTTTGCAACCTTCATGTTCATCTATTAAATTCAATACTTATTATACTTGTTCTTGCTAGTTCTTTGATTGCTTGCAGGACGAGTGACCTAGTGGCTGGGTGACGTGCCGCAAGATCGCGACAGCCATTGGAGGTGGTGTATCGGTTGCTAAGGCACAGCGTTCTTGGAAGGCTGTAGTTGGGCCGTGAACATCATCTCCATCCACCAATCGAGTTATCCCATGCCCTCTCATCGAAAGATCAGGAATCAATTCTAGCAGGTTCCGATCAGTTGGTAATCAGAGCAAGGTTTATCGGTGAGACACTTCCAATCCTTCGCTATTTTCATTTTCCTATAGTCCAGAAAAAGCCAAAAAAATAGTAGATTAGTTTTCCTTAATCCTAAAGACCCTTTGAGCCTTTTACTAGTGTTTCCTAGTTAGGGCTTGTTGAGTCTTCGGTTGCATCGTTTGTGCCGAGTTGCTAGTCTTAGTGTCTAGTCTTTTAGAGTTTCGAGTTCTTGTCACGTTTTGGTCGCTTCCACCGTTACACTGCTCTTTGTTGATTTCATATCTATCGAGATTCCAATTTGGTTCAGTTTATCATGAATTCCAAGCTAGTTGTTGCTGTTGTAATTGTGTAAAAAAAAAAGAAAGAAAAAGAAAGAAAGAAAAAACTAGGAAAGAAAACGAAAAAACAGGAAAGGCTAAGAAAAAAATAGAAACAAAGAAAAAAAAATAGGGGCTGTTCCTTTTGTTCCTCTTTTCTTTCGGTGGTGCTTTCTAATTTTCTTTGTGTCCAGGCTCACGTCTCTAGCACGGTCTAGTCTAGGACCAGCACAGTACCGCCGTTGAACCATTACTCAGCTTGCTTTTGTGACTAACATGGTGCTAGTATTTTCCCTTGCTTAAGCCCACCTACATCTCCACATATTCAACTACAGCTTGACAAGCTTTTGTTGCTGCAGCACCGATACACTTTCTTCCACGGTTGCAGACCTGTTGGTTGCCGTCACCTCCTGTTTGGCTTGGTAAGAACTTGTAAGGGCTTGTTTTGAACAAGTTAAGTTTGAGAGAATTATAACCGACACATCCTAGTAGTTAACAGGAGGATACATATTAATTTTTTTGTTTCTTATTTTCTACTAATCATGGCAGGTGATACGAAAATTTTTGAGCTGTTGAAACTAGACCCTCATATTCAGGTTGTCATTCAACACTTGTCGTTATATGATGGTAAGTTTGATCCTAAAGCTTACATTGATTGGGAGCTAAAAGTAGATAATGAATTTGATGGGCATGACCTATCTGAGAAACAAAATATTTATATTGCCTCTAATATTTTGACTGAATATGCTTTGCTATAATGGAAACACATTTGTAGGCACAACAAAGTTCTAGAATCTTGGAAAGACTTCAAATTTCATTTTAGAGATGCATTCATTCCTGCATATTGTGCTGATTATTTGCTTGCAAAATTAGACAACTTGAAGCAGGGTAGTAGAACTGTGAAAGAATACTTCCATGATTTTAAGATTTGTATCAAGTTTGGTGGATTAGATGAATGCATGGAAGATGTTATGAGTAGGTTCATGAGAGGGCTCAATTCTGATAGGAACCTGCTAAGGTTGTGTCCTATTGTTGGAGTACGAAACCAGGACCCCCCCTGTTTCTCCTAGGTATTAATAAGGATTAGAGCCGCCACAAACAAATTGGGTTTTGTTTAGATGTAAGTTTAGCTATTGCTACTTCCTTGTAGACCCGTGTGTCAACTAGACCATCCATTCTACTCGATTTAAAACCCCAACTTTGTGTTTTCAGATTGATTTTTATCTCCATAGTTGTAATTGAGTTGCTGGTTCTACTTGTTCTTGCTTGTTCTTCGATTGCTTGCAGGAATTACCCAAGTGGTTTTCGTTGATCGTGCTCCACAAGATCGCGACGACCATTGGAGGTGGTGTATCGGTTGCTAAGGCGTAGCATCTTTGGATGGTTATAGTCAGGTCGTGAACGTCATCTCCATCCCCAAATCGAGTTATCCCCCTTCTCTCATCGAAAGATCGGGATTCAACCCCACGGGTTCATATTAGTTGGTTCATATCAATGAGCCCCCAAGCTCTAAGCCTAAGCAAAAGGGCAAACCTGGCCCTTCTCCTGATGATGAATACTTCCACTATCACCTCAAGGGACATTGGTCTAGCAACTGCAAGAAGTACTTGGAGGATAAGAAGAAGAAGGGAAGAGAGACTTCTACCTCAGGTATAAATGTTATAGAAATTAATATTGCTTCATCTTCTAGTGAATCTTGGGTATTTGATATTAGATCAATGATTCACACTTGCAAATCGTTGCAGGGCCTAAGTAAGACTAGAAGGTTAGCAAGAGGCGAGCTGGATATTCATGTCGGCAATGGAGCAAAGGTTGTGGTCATAGCAGTCAACACTTACCACTTGTCATTACCCTCAAGATTAGTTTTGGAATTGAATAATTGTTATTGCATTCCTTCTCTTAGTAAGAACATTATCTCTTCTTCATGTTTGGAAGAAGTTGATGTTTATGAGATTGTAATAAAGAACAAATATTATTCAATTTATTATAATGATATTTTCTATGCTCATTGTCCATTGGTGAATGGATTATATGTTCTTGATCTTGAGGATAAGTCTGTCTGTAACATTAATATAAAAAGAGCTCGACTGAATAATTTGAATTCCACTTTTATTTGGCATTGTCGCTTAGGTTATATAAATGAGAAACGCATTGAAAAACTCCATAAAGATGGTTTGTTGAGCTCATTTGATTTTGAATCACTTGACACGTGCGAGTCTTGTTAGCTTGGGAAAATGACTAAAGTGCCTTTCACTGGTCAAAGTGAGAGGGCAAGTGACTTGTTGGGACTTGTACATACTGATGTATGTAGACCAATGAGCTCTGTAGCCAGAGGTGGTTTTCAGTACTTCATCACTTTTACTGATGACTTTAGTAGATATGGGTATATCTATCTAATGAGGCACAAGTCTCAATCATTTGAAAAGTTCAAAGAATTTCAGAATGAAGTATGTAATCAATTAGGCAAGACAATTAAATTTCTGCGATCTGATCGTGGAGGTGAATATTTGACCCATGAATTTGGTGATCATCTAAAACAATGTGGAATGTTCCACAATTGACACAGCTCGAATTCCTTAATGGAATGGGGTCTCTGAGCGGAGGAACCGAACCTTGTTAGACATGGTCAGGTCGATAATGAGCCAGACTGATCTTCAACTATCCTTTTGGGGTTATGCTCTAAAAATTGTTGCATTTACACTAAACAGGGTTCCAACTAAGTATGTTGAGAAGACACCATATGAGATGTGGATCAAGAAACGTCCCGGATTGTCTTTCCCAAAGTTTGGGGATGTGAGGTTTATGTTAAATGTTTGATGTCAAACAAACTCACTCCAAAGTCAGACAAATGCTTATTTGTGGGGTATCCAATGGAAACTAAAGGATATTATTTTTTTTATAATAAAGCAAAAGGCAAAGTATTTGTCACTCGCAATGGTGTCTTCTTGGAGAAAGATTTTCTCTCAAAAGAAGTTAGTGGGAGCAAGGTGAAACTTGAAGAAATTCAAGAAACACCTGAAAATATTTCAGCACCCACTGAACCTACACAGGATGTACAAGATGTTGTGCAACCTGAACCTATTGTTGAAGCACCAGCCCCACGAAAGTCTACAAGGGCACTTCATGCAACTCAAAAGTTGACACTCCTGACTATGGAGCAGCGTGATATATTATTGTTGGACAATGATGAGCCTATGACCTACACGGAAGCAATGATGGGACCTGACTCTGAGAAATGGCTTGGAGCCATGGAATCCGAGATAGAATCCATGCATGACAATCAAGCTTGGAACTTGGTTGATCTAATCAGCAACATGAGACCTATCGATTGCAAATGGGTTTTTAAGAAAAAGACAGACACGGATGGAAATGTTCACGTCTATAAGGCACGATTGGTGGTGAAAGGTTTCAAACAAATTCAAGGTGTTGATTATGATGAAACATTTTCTTCCGTCGCAATGCTAAAGTCTGTTCGGATTCTCTTAGCAATTGCTACATATTTCAATTATGAGATATGGCAAATGGATGTCAAAACGGCTTTCCTTAATGGAAATCTAAGTGAGGATGTGTACATGACACAGCCTGAGAGTTTTGTCGATCCTAAAAATACTAAGAAGATATGCAAACTTCAAAAGTCCATTTATGGATTGAACCAAGCATCTCGGAGTTGGAATCTTCGTTGTGATGAAGTGGTCAAAGGGTTTGGTTTCATCAAGAACGTAGAAGAACCTTGTATTTACTAGAAGGTTAGTGGGAGCGCACTTGTTTTTCTGCTCCGATATGTAGATGACATATTGCTAATTGGAAATGATGTTCCAATACTTGAGGCTGTTAAATTTTCATTAAGAAAGAGTTTCTCAAAGAAATATTTAGGAGAGGCAGCATATATTTTGGGCATAAAGATCTATAGGGATAGATCAAAAAGGCTAATTGGATTAAGCCAAGACACATACATTGACAAGATATTGAATCGGTTCAATATGCAAGATTCTAAGAAAGGTTTCTTGCCAATGTCACATGGCATTACTCCTAGCAAGGATCAGTGTCCTACACACCTGATGAGCAAGAGAGGATGAGAGCGATTCCTTATGCTTCGGCTATTGGATCCATCATGTATGCCATGCTATGCACGCACCTAGATGTCTCCTATGCTCTAAGTGTTATGAGTAGGTATCAATCAGATTCTAGTGAGGCTCATTGGACAGTTGTAAAGAGCATCCTTAAGTACCTTAGAAGAACTAAAGATGCGTTCCTAGTGTTTGGAGGTGAGGAAGAGCTCATTGTAAAAGGTTACACCAATGCTAGCTTCCAAACAGACAAGGATGATTTCAAATCGCTGTCCAGTTTTGTTTTCTGCCTCAATGGAGGGGCAGTGAGTTGGAAAAGTTGCAAGCAAGAGACATTAGCTAATTCGACGATGGAGGTTGAGTATATTGCAGTTCTGAAGCTGCAAAGGAAGTTGTTTGGATTAGAAAGTTTGTTTCTGAGTTGGGTGTTGTTTCTAGTGCGTCTAGTCCAGTGGATCTCTATTATGATAATAGTGGAGCTATTGCACAAGCAAAGGAGCCTAGGTCATACCAAAAGTCCGAACATATATTGTGGCGCTATCACCTCATCCGCGAGATCATTGATCGAGGTGATGTGAGGATTTGCAAAATGCACACGGATTTGAATGTTGCTAATCCATTGATGAATCCTCTTCCACAACCAAAGCATGAGGCGCACACTAGATCTATGGGTATTAGATACTTACATCAGTGTCCTAGTGTGTGTGGGAGACTTGAGTCATGACTATGTTTATGTACCATTGAATAAAGTGTTATTCGTTCCTTGAGTAACTGTCATTTACATTGATTAACAATTATGTGACTTGGTTCATGGAACTCTTTGTTGATTATGATGTTATTCTAAATGATCCATAGTCTATATCATTATGTGGGATAATAATGACACAGACTGGCACATGTATTAATTGATGATCACGTTTCACGGATGATAGATATGGAGATATCAGATTAATAATGTGAACACATGTTAGTGAACATGGTGTTGGACTGACCCACCCCGAGACACTGCTGGGATTATTATTCTATATGTGCCATCAGTTAGTCTCGAGTGGTACACCTGCTAGATCCTTAGACCTAAGATCACCATTGTTTCTCACTATGTGTAGTGGTGCACTTTGGGACTTCCAAACGCTACTCTGTAATTGGGTAGTTATAAAAGTAGTCTTCGGGTGCATCATGAAACATGGAATGGGATGTGAGCGGATCAAGATGGAATTTGGCCCTCCTAAATAACAGGAGAGATATCTCTAGGCCCCTCGAGATAGTCGGATTGGGAAGTGCATGGCCATGCCAATATGATTAAGGAGTTAATCATAATGACTAAAGGTTAGTCATGAATTGAATCCACTATTTGATCGAGTGAATGGTCGAGCTATCGCAAGGGTGGCACGTATATCGCCTTGAGTTTAACTGGTATCGTGTGGCAGAGGGATTAGTATGTGAATGAATGTACCTTGGTTCAGCCGATAAGATCTTTATGTACATTCAGGAGTCAGTATGTCCTGCTAGGTACCGCTGCTGACTTGTGGTTTCGGAAACAGTTTACGTTCATGGCTGTTTGTATGTGAACCTAACGGGTCACACACTTAAGGGGTTGGAATATTGAAAAGCTTGCCTATATGATTGCCTCTGGTGCAAGTGGGAGATTGTTGGTAATATGCCCAAGAGGCAATCATAACAATTCGGATTAAAGGTCCAAAGGATATTTATCCATGAGCAATTAGGGTACTAATGGGCGTACAAGGTGGAAGTCCATTAGCACGCTCTATATATGTGGAAGGGGTCTAGGGGCACCACCACACCATCTTGCCAAAACCCTAGCCGTCACTCCCCACTCGACCTACACCCAAAACCCTAGCCGGGCGCGCGGTGCTAGCACACCGGCACACGGCGTTCCATCCCTGCACGTGTGGACTCCGTGGAGGCGTTGCTGTTGTTGCTGCCATACTGATCGGCTGCGGCAACGCGAGGCTGCTGCTAGGACGAGGACGTGGAGATCGCTTTGTGGGACGAGATCGACTACTTTCTCTACATCGACGCGGACTACGTTGGACCGGATCTACTCCAACTTTTCTTCCGCTGCGCTGCGCGTCTAGTGGTAATCGATCCATGACTCCTCTACTCGCAAGATTTTTAGGTGAAGCGGTAGATGTAATTGTTATGGCTAGAGTAGTCTATCCCGTTTCCCTTCAATTATATTAAACAAGAACAGGCTTGTTGGATTGCCATGCTGAGCGAGTCTACAAGAGCAGCTCACACCTCCGCCGTCGATTCATCTCGGGACGCCAACTGTGAGTAGAACTGGTCACGCTATGTGGCACGGCGCCATTTACCAAGGCAAACAAAGGCCGCGTGGAGCTCCGGGCGGTGCAGTCCGGCAACGAGGAGCTCTTGTGGGGAGGCGCGGGCCAATGAGGCAGTGGCATAGCTAGAATTTTACCTTAAGTTATGCCACGATAATTTTTTCATATACACTTCGGTTCAATCAATATATCAATGAAATGATCCATATATAATTCGTCAAACAAATTTCAAATATTGACAAAATAGCATACTATGTCATAATTTAACAATTGAGTCTTAATTTAACAATTGAGTGCAAACGAGTTGCATACATTATAATACAAACATATTAAGTCCAAAATATGTATAAAGAAGCTTACATTACATACCTCTACTAGTTCAAAGATCATGTATGTTCTTGGAAAAGAGATGTAATGCCTCTGTTCCTCTTCATAGTTCAACAATTCTACAAACAAAAAAAAATACATGCATCGATATTTGTTTGAATTACAAGAATATGGATGAAAGAATGCAAGAAAGAATTGGCGTGCATACTTGCGCTGCGATTGCCAGGAATACGACGGGCGATTGGGCAAGCGGCGTCAGGCGTAGCCTGGCCAGCGTGGCCGCTGGGTGCTAATGCCTGGTGGTGGTCGCTTGGCGCTAGCCCCTGGCCGCTGCATGCTGGTCGGCTGGGAGCCTCGGCTCTCGCGATCTTGTTGCCTCTCGGCTGGGGTGCTAGGCAGCAAAAAGGGAAGCCACGGACGCCGGACGGTGGACAGTAGAGGACTAGACGGCGGACGCCAGACGCCAGACAGCCGGACGGGATCGCCGATTGGGATGCGAGTATGCGACGCGCGTAACTGAAACGTCGCGAGGCGGCGAGGAGCACCGGAGGCTGGAGCAGTACTGCAGTAGGGCACGATTTTTTTTTTCATATGGGCTATATACTTTTTCTTTTAGGACATATAAGCGATATACTTTTTCTTTTAGGACATATAAGCTATATACTTCTATTGGGCTGAATTCTACAGGGTATGCCGCGGCCGGAGGTGGACGACAAGGTTCAAGCAGCGGAGCGAGGGACACTCTCGCTCTCTCTCGACTCTTCCCAACAATAGCGAGCAGGCGATTTCCACGCGACCTTCGTTCCCCTGTTGGATCCATCGTCTTCCCTCGGCCTCCGGCAACCTCTTTGTCGCTCGTGAGCTGAGGGAGGCGTGGATCCGGTGGATGATGTCTATATCCCCTACTAATAAATTAGGTTTAGGGTTGGATTTGAGTGTTTTGTTGGGAGCGTTTTTTCCTCCAAAGCTCTTTGGGTAGCGGTGATGTCAGCGGTGAACGGAGTCTGGTGGTGCTCAAGAGGTGTGCAGAGCATGAGGCCGGCGTTTTATGCGGAGGATTCGACATCGACGAGGTTTTCTATATTGCTTCCTTTTGCATCGATACTCGATTCCTCTGTGCGCCTATCTTTGCTGGTTGTGCCTGCGTCATAAGTAGAGACGCCGGCTTTGCTACCAAAAACATAGTTGCTGGAGGCTGTAGGATTGCTAAGTCCCTCCAAGGTGATTCCGTAGTCTGCGGCTCCCTTATGAGGTTAGCTTACCATCTCCTCGTATGTACGGGCTGGTGGTCTTTTGTTCCCCTTGCGGGCTTGCTGCTTGTTGACTGGAGTTGGCTGGTGAAGCGACCGGTGTCAGATTTCGGTGTACACAAGGATTGCTCAGGACGTTCAACGAACAAGAAGCACGCTCCCAGTGTGTTACTCATAGGCTTCAAATTTGAAGTTTCTTGGTCGAACTAGGTATCGACCATGAGCTTCATTTTGGTTTTCCTTCATTGCGAGAGGTGGAGGAGGACTGGACTACGGCAACGGTTTTCCTTCATTGCGAGATGTGGAGGAGGACTGGACTACGGCAACGATGGTCAGCAACAGCGACGCGTAGTGGTGCTCCGGTAAAGATTTTATTTTCTACTCAGGGTACCCTGTCAAGGGGCTGGATGTATAGCCTTGTATCAATAAAATCCAACCCTTTCTAAAATAAGTAGTGGAGTGAGGTTGGTACCATAGGATCTGCAAACTGCATGCTGTCGTTGGATAGCATGCCGATACTGTTTCGTGCATGAGGCATGAGGCTAGTCTCAGTGGGATGTCATGGAATGTTTCGTGGACATTAAATTATATACCATATCAGCAGTTTTGCTAACCTGGTAAGCTAATTATCATAAAATCTAGCTGGCACAGTTACCAAGTCTCATAAAACCTAATAAACTTGCATTCAGCTGGCACAGTTACCAAATCTCATGAAACCTAATAAACTTGCATGAAGGATGTTATGGTTGCACGAAGAATGTTATGGTTTTATCGCATGACACATTATACATTATGTATTGAAAAGGACAGTTTGCATGAAGGATGTTATGGTTGCACGAAGAATGTTATGGTTTTATCGCATGACACATTATACATTATGTATTGAAAAGGACAGTTTTTCATTTATGACACATTATACATTATGTATTGAAAAGGACAGTTTTTCATTTATTTTTGCTTACGTGATTGTCTTGGAACATTATACATTATGTATTGAAAAGGACAGTTTTTCATTTATTTTTGCTTACGTGATTGTCTTGGAAATATTGACATCAATATGCCTTAGTGAACTAGTGGATTTTGCCTCTTCAGACTAAGCATGGACCAAGGTACTTGCGCACAAACAGTACGCCATGAACTTTAGTCCATTTTATTTATGTTCGAGGGATGAGTGAGTCTGTTTGCTGCTTAGCAATTCTTAATGAATATTCAAAAAATATATAGTCGCAAATTGAACACTTGTTCAGAGAACACATAATATGCAAAAAAAAGAAGAAAATGCCACTTTCTTTTTCCCTACGTTTGCGGAGAGATTACTGTTTTAAAAAAACCAAAACCATCATAAGAAACCATCTTCATTCAACATTTGGGATAAATTACATTAAACAACAAAAAATTACAGTAGAATTTCAAGCAAACAATAGATGATCTTTAAAATTTAGCATCTCACAAAAATTCCCTAAGAACATGAACCGCCAAACATTTCATCGGTGCAGCAGCAACACAACGAATTTGTGCACATGTATATTGGGACTGAAAATCCAATTTCTAGTAACTCCAGTGCTTGCCATCTGCCGTGAGCCACTCCGCCGCAATCCTCAGCACTATTACCTTAAAGGAAAATGCAAAAGTGTAGTTAGGCAGCATCAGGTGTGAAATGCAAGACATGAAATCAAACAAAGAACATAGGGAATCAAAGCAAAAGATAACGACCTCAACACATTTGAAGATGCAACGCATTTGTTGAACATAGGAACTGAAAAACAGCCAAGTAACTTGCCTGCTGCCTGCACGATAAACATGAGAAAGGCACTGTTGCTCCTCTCCTTCCCAGATCCGACAAGAGCGCAACGTCGTCGGTTCAGATCTAGTGAGGATGAAGCACACGGTAAGTCGGGGATGGTGAGGCACCGGCCATGAATGGCGACTCACCTCAGGCCGTTGCTACATGGAGCTCTAGGCATCATGGAACCTCGCGGATCTTGTCGAATCCAGCAACCTCCTCAACGGTGGCCACCGGATCTGCCAGATACTCCGCGGCGTAGAGGAGATCGGATCCGGTGAGGGAGTTGCGGCTGTTGCGCCCGAGGCGAACCACGGCCTGCTACCTCCATGGCGGCGTGCGGTCCGGGGGTGTTTGGATAGCAGGTGCTAAATTTTAGCACCTGTCACATCGGATGTTTGGACACTAATTAGGAGTATTAAACATAGGCTGCCGGGATCCCGCTGACCCCGCCACCGCCCGAATCTCCGGCAGATCAGAGAGAGCGGAGAAAGAGAACGTGGGAGAACGAGAGAGATGCGGAGGGGAAAATAACGAGGAGAGAGAATAACAGCAGTAAATGGCACCGGCTAACTTTAATGACTCCGAGCAACTCCGAGCATTCTTAAAAAAATTCTTCCAAAAAATAAGGTAGTAAGGACTAAAACAATTACCCAAAACATATCAAGTCACAGCAGAATGCTAAAAATTAGTCCCCAATATTTCAAATCAGGTCACGTCATCGTATTAGGCTCATTTTAGAATCCATTTTTTTTCTAAGCAGCGTCGCCAGGCTTTTTATTTGTCGTTGTCACACGCCGCCAGACTCTTTTTATTTCTGACGATCATAGACTACGAGACCCAAGCCATCATCACGATCGCACGCAGCCAGGCCCAGGCTATTGTCATGCTCACACCAACCTCAGGCTATCATCATGACTCGCGATCACACCGCAAGACCCCAGGTGCGCACGGCATTCTCTAAACATCGGCAGCCCTGCGCAGGGTCTATGTCTAGTCCCGGTCACGCCGCTCGGGGAAAGCCTCCGCGCACTGTGCCGTGCAACGCCGGCAGCCCTGCATCTGGTGCTAGATTCGTCATCCAAGATTCGCTATGAGTCGACGAAGCTTTTCGTTGCATCTGGTGCTGGATTCATCGTCAGAAGATGACGATGATAATTTCATCGTCTCTGTTACTCATGTGGCCGTGAATGCGGATGAGTCCGATGATGCAACAAAACGTCGTGGTTCTATCATAGGTCATTGAGTACTTTGGCGAGACAGACAGGCAGGGCATCAAAGGTTGTATCAAGATTATTTTTCAAATGATCCTACTTACGGACATAATTATTTCAGACGACGGTACGTAAACAATAGATTTATTTCGACTATTTTTTTTTCAAAAAATCGTATTATACATGTGTCTCGTTACTCTTGATATGCAGGTTTCGAAGGAGGTGTACACTGTTTGTACGCATATGGAATATCGTAGAGCAACACGATGAATATTTCGTGCAGAAAAGAAACGCTGCTGGTGTACCTGACCTTTCTAGTCTGCAAAAGATTACTGTAGCATTTCAGATGTTAACTTATAGAGTAGCAGCTGATGCTACAGATGATTATGTCCGTATTGGTGAGAGTATTGCTATTGAAAGTCCGAGAAGGTTTGTCAATGCTGTTGTTGAGGTTTTTGGAGATGAGTACTTCAGATCACCTAATAAAGATGATACTGCAAGGGTCCACCATCGATGCAAGGGGATCCGAATCATCGACGTCAGGTGTAGCAATCGGAGCACGGGGTGGTACTACACCTTCAATTCCACCTCGCCGGTCACCACCGCGCGGCCAGGCCATGGTCTTCACCCATGGCACTAAGAAAAAATCGGCCACCACCAAGCCATTGGGGATTGTGGCCGTGTACAGGCCCATGGGGCATCCTTGCCCCGCTGCTCGCCCCGCCGCCAGCAAGCCCAGGGCGCATCCTTGCCCCGCCGCGGCCGCTGGAACTCCACCCAAACTGCAGCCGCTGGCGCTCGCCCTGGCCTACCACCGCCTAGCGCTTGCCCTCCACCAGGACCGCCGCCTAGCGCTCGCCCCAGCCCGCCGCCGCCTGGTGCCCCTCGCCCCGCCGCTGGAACTCAACCCGGAACACCGCCACTGGCGCTCGCCCTCGACCAGGACCGCCGCCCCGCGCTCGCCTCGGCCCGCCGACGCCTGGCACCCCTCGCCCCACTGCCGCCTGGCGCGGGAAGAAGCTACACGGGAACGGGCTCTGTTGCGCACGCTGGAATAGCGATTGGGGAAGAAATGGGGACGCGAAAATATACGCGGTGCGGGGTTGTTTTTTAGCGTCGTGAAAAGATTGGGAGAAGTTTAGGGGAACTGTTGGAGTTCCTTTTTTTATTTTTCCTAAAAAATCTATTAGGGGTAAGATTAGTGTCTCTTGAAGATGCTCTAATCGCTCGTCTAATTACTCACTCTCTTTAATCTGTGCGGCCATTGATTTTGGATCTCACGGTGAGGAAGACGAGCTCCCTGGTAGAGACCCTCCGGTAGGGATTTTTGACATCAATGGACTAGCTAATGGTGTTTTGTGACGGAAGAAAATTTAGTGGGGATAGTGCGCACAGTTCCTCCAGTGCAGACCCGCGTTGGATGGCGGGCGCGTGGACATCCCAGCGATCGAGACGATTTCTCTCAGCACTCGGATGGACGCGGCTCTACGTAAGGACAAGACTCGCTCGGCTCTCCAGGCGTGATGGTTCCCCTTCCCTGCGGCTCGGCTTCCAGCGCAAATGAGTGATACAGCTCCCGTTCTTCTCAATGGTTGACGGCGGCGATGAGCCCGGCCACGCACTGCTCGCCAGCCTCGCGGCGCCCCTGTCGTGCGCGGCCGTGCCGCTCCTCCACTGCCATCACCTCCCAGTGTCTTCGCTCCTCCGCGGCCTCCCAGCTCTCCAGCACCTCCGACAGGATCGCCGCGCACCGCCTAATCGCGCCGCTCAGGACCTCGTCGTCGTCAGAGCTCTCGCCGCTGCCGCCGTGATCGTCGTGATAGTATTCACCTAGCACATGATCGACAGAAGTAAAGCATCATTAATGGTGCCAGCAGTTGCATCTGGTTTGATATGTGGTGATGGGCTTTTGATTTTTCCCTGAATCCTTTGTTGCCTTGGCCAAGATCAGTCATCATTGTGCTTGGCATTCAGGCCTACACACTAGAGGAGTACAAACAAGCTCGGCACCTGACAGCAGTTCCATGTCCAATCTGAAGAGGTATTGACATGCTAAATTTTGTTAGTAAGATAGTCAGGATGTGATACATAGGAGAAGCAGTACATATCTGGATGTTACCTACATATAATGATGTAAAGTGGTGCTGCAGTGTAAAAAAATCATATGCAAGGTGATTCCTCATATCAGACCAATGGTACTCGCCAGTGGTGAGTAATGGATGGGGGAGCTACTCCCCGATTACCGGAACCCACAGGTTGCAGTATACCAAGCATCTTCCAAGCCCAGTTGATCCTATTGTCAATTGTCAGTTTCCAGCTGCTTTTGGTAAAAAGAAATGTAGTCACATATATGGCAATGAAGATTCATCGAGTTTTCAGATGATGTATGCCAATGACTGGTTAGCAAACCATGTACATAAAACTGAATACTTTTGCCATAGCCTGGATCAACAAAGTGCAATGTAGTAAGAAGCAGGGCATCCGATACAATTGTAAATTACCAGTTGCCATCTTTTTTCAGAAACAAAATGCTATTAGTTGATATGATAATACAGATTCAGTGGTATGGCTGTGAATAGTTAGAAAAAATACATACTATTTAACTCTTAGGGTGTTGAATATTATTCAACGCACCGGTGGAGTGCCGCTGCTCCAATCAGCCGGCTGCATGTTGCATGCTTTATTCCACCCCTCTGTCAATGTAATCAAGAACAAGAGACGCGGCATCATGGGCATGGCGCGGCGCATTTCAACCCCGAGTCGCCGGAGAGGAAGAGGAGGCGACCGTCACTGGATGAGCTACGGCCAGGGACAGGGAGCAGCACGCCGCCAGCGCTCAGAACACACGGCCATTACTGCCAAGAACAACGGCACCGCCACCGCGAGGATGACGACGATCACGCCGGCGGCGACAAGCGAGAGCTCCGACTCCGAGTGCTCCGATAACAACGAGGTCCGATCGGACAGTGCGCGGTGATCCTGTCAGAGGTGCTGGAGAGCCGGGAGGCCGTGGAGGAGCGGCGGCACCAGGAGGTGATGGCGGTGGAGGAGCGGCAGGGCCGCGTGCGGCAGGCGCGCCACGAGCCCGGCGAGTAGTGCATGGCCGGGCTCGCCACCGCCGCAACCATTGAGGAGAACAGGAGCTGTGTCACTCATTTGCATTGGGAGCCGAGCCGCAGGGAAGGGAAACCATCGTGCCTAGAAAGCCAAGCCAGCCTTGTCCTTGCGTAGAGCCGCGTCCATCCAAGTGCTAGGAACCGAGTCCATAGAAATCGTTGGATCGCTGGGACATTCACACGTCAGCCATCCAACGCGGGTCCGCACAGGAGGAACTGTGCGCACCGTCCCCACTGAACTTTCTTCCTTTGTGACATCTACAGGGGGACCCTTTGCAACAAGATGCGTGTTCTGATGGATGCAATGTGAGTTTGGTTTCAGGCATATCCACCACTAGAGTTTACTTCAAATTCAGTTTTCGGCTATTATAAATATCAGGGAACTTGGTTTTAGTCAGCTGCCGAGTTTCTGCCGAGGGATGTGAAACCACCAATGAAAATTTCTTTGTATAGCAGGACTGGTGTTTGGCGAACAGTTTGAGGCTGGTCTACAACGAACCGAAAGATATAAAAAAATCAACATACCGTGAGAACAAGGTTTCTCAGCTTTGGATGGCAAGATGGCATGCTCTTTTAGTTATGCAAGCAAGACTATTTCAATTAACATGCCTAATTGTGGACTTGTGGTGCTTAATGTAGATGATATATGTTTATGTTTCGTAGAACAAGTTAACTTGGAATGATCGATGGCGTGGTCCCTTCATTGCTTCACCCCATGTCCACGGCGTATGCTGGGATGTTCTCATATGATCATCTTAGCCTGCATCTTTTTTCTGCTACGTCTATGTACAAACCAAGACTTGTATTCTTCAGAACTCAGAAGCATCAGGTATTGATGTAGATTACCCCATCATCACCTCAAACAAATTAAATATTAAACCAACTTGCAACACACTACTGAAGGGAGTTCAAGAATTGCTTTAATTGCTTTGGACAGGGAAGCCAAACATCCACACTCCATAGGCGACTAGCTCAATCATACAGGTATCTGCACGTTTATTTTGTACTAAGCAATTCTTTGAGCATGTAGCTCGGACAACAAGAGCCGTGCAACCAGCACAACATATGCTTACAAAAGCAGTGGACTCTATGATGAATATGAATTAGAAAGCAAGGGATGCTGTTTTGTCCATAGTAACTGATGGCCAACAAAGTTGGAGCAGGCTTAATACTGAAACTCTGAAACAAAGAAGCATCAAGGCCAAACAAAGATCAAAGGGTCTGAGAGGAGACAATTTGGTACAGTGGGCATCACGGCAGTATAACTTGGGTTTCAGATCAATAAACGTAAGAATGTTTGCCTGCTTTGCACAAGAAATCTTTTGCTTTGCAACAGAACGACAGGCTCTGCTTCTTGCACTTATTGATTGATTCCATCAAGAATGTTGAACACGATTGGAAACTATATAATAAAGGCAGAAATTTAGTGCGGCCAGCAAGTAGCTTGCTTCCTTTTCTGCTACGTACAAAGGACTTATATTCTTCAGAAGCATCATGTAATGCAGTACCCCATCATTCATCCCAATTAAGCAGTAAACCAACTTAAGTTATAAACCAACTTGCGGCAAACCACTGAAGGGAGTTCAAGAATAGTTTTGGATATACGTAGCTTCACATTTTATAAGGCTCCTTGAGGAAGAGCTAACACCAGAACAGATGCTTACCAAGCATCACTGGGATTCATGTCTAGATGATGAATCACAGGGACGACACGCTGTTTTATCCGAAGTAGCTGGGGGGCAACCAAGTAGGCAAGCCTTATAATACTGAGTCTGAAACAGATTATTTGGCACTACTTTGGTTTCAGGATCAAGAGATTGAGAATGTTTGCCTGCTATACACCAGAAATATTTTTGCGCTTATCAATGATGATTGATTGGTTCTATCAAGAATGCTGAACGCGAATTGGGAACTATATAAAGCAGAAATTTACTGCGGCCACTGCTAACAGTGAGTATAATAAGATCCAACAGAAGCAAAAAATCATAGTATAATAAGTTCAAACAGAAGCACAAATTAGACAGCCAATTTTACCAAGAAAACAAGAACGAACCTAATTCGAATCATAAGGAAATTCCCAAAAGCTAGCTGTTCAATACCAAAACCGCTCTTATCTTAATTCGTGCATGCCAGATTGATGAGTATTGAGTAACATCTAAGCGTTCAGAGATGCATCATCCACTAACGACTAATGACACTAGCCTATCAATCAAACACAGCAAGCTTCTGGTACTCCGCGCCTGATATCGCTGCCGCCATGACAGCCTCCGGACTCACCACGCCATCGTTCTCCAGGAACAGCTTGACCAAGTTCTTGGAGAAGCCGCTCACCATCGCGACTCCCGGCTGCGTAGACGTCACCGGGGTGGACACAGTGTCCCTCAGGTTCCAGAACACGATCTGCGGCACCGCGTCGCCGTACCCGGCGTCCTTGAACTTGCGGCAGATGACTTGGTAGTCCGTCTCCCAGGGGTTTGCCGACGCCTGGTCGAACTCCATGTCGCTGAACACGAAGATAGTCCTGATCATCTTGTCCTTGGGCAGCCGGCCGTCAACCGCCGTGCGGAGGATGCGGTCGAACACTGCCTGGAAGTTGGTGTTCATGTTCCACTGCATGCGCTTGATGAAGCTCATCTTCTGGGTGAGGGTCTTGCCCTCGATCTTGTGGATCTCGGGGGTCTCGCTGAACGTGATAACCCTGCCGGCCCATGGCTTCTCGCTGAGCTCCGAGATGAGCAGGCCCAGCGCCACGCACACCTCTATTGGCGTGCCGCCCATGCTCCCGGACACGTCGCAGACGGCGATGCAGTTGCTCAGCGACCCCTTCTTGCGGAGGTCCTCCACCATGCGGCGCCACTGCAGCTCCGACACGTCATCTGCCTTGTCGTTGAAGGCGGCGTGCGCGATCTCGTGGGGCAGGAGCGCGCCGGCCGCAATCTTGGCCTTCCCAGCCTCGACGTCCTCGAGGTACTTGTCGAAGCGCGTCTCGTCGTGCTTCTTGAAGAGTGCCTTGTAGCGCCTCATGGCCACCGACGCCACGCGGGTGTAGGGCAGCTCGGACCACCGCTGGGCGCTCATGTACACCTCCGGGAGCTCCAGGACCTTCCGCAGCGGCACCAGCACCTCGCGGCGAAGACGGTGAAGCACGCGGTAGGCGTAGTGCTCCTCCGACAGGTCGGAGTAGTCGGGGCTGGAGTCGCGCGGGAAGAGGCGGCGGGCGATGGCCTCACAGAGCAGCGTCGTCCTGTCGAACGACGAGCCCGGCGTGGGGCACCACTTGGCGGAGAGCCCGATCTTCCTCTTCTTGCCGCCGGGGGCGAGCTGCTCGAGGTCGGAGGCGAGGAGGTCGGCGAAGAACTGCGCGACGCAGTCGAACAGGAAGCGGTAGGCGCCATCGCCGTAGTACGTCTCCAGAGATTGCACGGCCAGCTTGGCGACCTTCCGCACACCCTTCGTCATGGGGATCTCCTTGTTATCCACCTCCATCGCCTCGGACTTCTGCTCCACGACCACCTCCTCCTCTGTCTCCATGGCCGCGGCAGCAGAGGCCCCGGCTCCAGACTTGTTGCTTCGCTTGGACTTGGTCTTGGGGTTGGAGAGCGCGGCGCTGACGAAGTCCGCGAGCACGGGCGCGGCGGCGGGCTGTGGCGCGGCGCTGTCACCGCGGGCGCGCTTGCTGCCGGCCAGTCGGGCGGCGCGGACCTCCGCGACCTTGCGCCTGATCTTCTCGGTGGCCACATTGTCCTTGGCGAGCTTGCGGACGTCGGGGCCGTGGATGAGGCGGTAGAGCAGCTCGGGGAAGTCCTTGAGGTAGCCGAACTCGGCGAGCGCGGGGAGGTTGCAGGCGAGCGTCTTTGGGTGGCGCTCGTGCAGCCAGAGCGCGGCGGCGTAGAAGCCCTCCTTGTCGGACTTGCCCGTGCCGCGCACGCCGCGGAGGTTCGCGACGAGCTTGAGCGCGGTGAGGGGGTCGTGCGCCCAGGCGACGGTGACGAGCTGCCGCACGCGCTCCGGCGGCGTGTCGGGGACGACCTGGAAGAAGAGGTCGAGGCAGGCGTTGCCGGAGCTCGCGTAGGTGGCGGAGTTGTTCTCCGTCAGCGTCATGCGGGGCCCCTTGCCGACGTCGAAGGTGGCGGCAGGGGCGTTGTCGTTGAAGCAAGCGTCGAGGAGGTCGAGGAAGGGGTGGGAGGCGGGGGCCTCCGCGGCTGCGGTGGCCTGCGCCGCCGGGCGAGCCCCGCGGATCACGGGAGGGCCGAGGAGGACGGCGGACATGGCGGGATCGATCCGACGAGACCGGATCAGATCGGTTTCTGCTAGGGTTTAGGTGGGCGCTAGCGGAAAACGACGGCGAGAAATCTGAGGGGGTTCGACTCGATTCGCCGTGGGCTTCGATCGCGCTCTGCTATATAGGACCGGGCGGCGGCCAGCGGCGGGGGTTCCTGCACCGTACGACGTGTGACGTGTCCCACCAGGACGCGTAGGCGCTACTCCAGCTAAGGCGGTGGGGTAGCATGCGATCGAGACCGTTGATTGAACCGACGTAGTAGGCGGAGGGCTCAGATCGATTGACCTGGCGGCGCATGCCAGGCGAGCGATTTAGCAACCGCCGCCGCCTTCCCAGGCCGGCCTCCCCCAATAAAATCTCTTCGTCGCCGTCGAGCGAAATCCTTGCACGCACCCATCTCATCTCCCATCCGTTCCCTTCGATTCGATCTCGCCGCGATCGGAAACTCAAACCCCTCCTTCGCCTCCGCCATGGCCCCTCCCGCCTCCGCCGCGCTCCTCGGCCCCCCCGTGGCCACCCTCAACACCAACACCGCTGCCGCTTCGGTTCCCAAGCCCACCCGCAGGCTGTCGTCCTCCTCCGAGTACTCCTCGTCCGACGACGACGACATGCCGATGGAGTTCGTCGGCGGCTTGGCAGCGAAGGAGGCGCCGCGGTCCGGGCGGTCGCTCGCCTACGCCTCATCCGGCGACCCGTGCGTCGACTTCTTCTTCAAGGTCGTACCCGGCGCCACCTCGGGCGCCGACATGGCAGCGCTCCTCGACGTCGCGTGGTCCCGCGACGCGCACGCCGCGCTCAGGTTCGTCTGCCACCTCCGCGGCGTGCGCGGCCTGGGCAAGGGCGACCGGGAGGGCTTCTACGCCGCCGCGCTCTGGATGCACGCGCGCCACCCCAAGACGCTCGCCGGGAACCTCGCCACCTTCACCAGGTTCGGCTGCCTCAAGGACCTCCCCGAGATCCTCTACCGCGTGCTCCACGGCGACCGCATGGAAGAGGAGGGCGACCCTCGCAAGCAGCAGCAGGACGGCCGCCACGGCACCAAGCGCCGCCGCAGCGACGGCGAGTTCCAGGCCGCCAAGGAGAAGAAGCGCCAGGAGGAGGCCCAGCTCGCGCGGACGGCGCTCGCACGCTACGAGTCCGACGAGACCTTCCGCTTCCTTTACGACCGCGTGGCCGAGATGTTCGCCGAGATGCTCAAGTCCGACGTCGAGCACCTGCGCGCGGGCGAGACCGCAAAGATCGGGCTCGCCGCCAAGTGGTGCCCGTCGCTCCGCTCGTCCTACGACCGCGCGACCCTGCTCTGCGAGGCCATCGCCCGCCGCATCTTCCCCCGCGAGTCCAGCCAGGAGTACCTCAACATCTCGGACAAGCACTACGCCTACCGCGTCCGTGACCGCCTCCGCCGCGAGGTGCTGGTGCCGCTGCGCAAGGCGCTCGACCTCCCGGAGGTGTACATGTGCTCGTGCAAGTTTAAAGAGCTGCCGTACGCGCGCGTAGCCTCCGTGGCCATGCGCAAGTACAAGGAGGTGTTCCAGAAGCACGACAAGCACCGCGTCACCAGCTTCTTCGACGAGGTGCGCACCGGCCACGCCAGGATGCCAGCGGATGGTGTACTGCCGCACGAGCTGATCACCGGGGCGCTCAAGGGGGAGCACGACGAGGTGGCGGAGCTTCAGTGGCGCCGCATGGTGGCCTCCCTTTCCGCTGAGGGCCTCCTGGCCAACTGCATCGCCGTGTGCGGGCTCTCTGGCGCCGCCGCTGCCGTCGCGGACCAGCCAGCCTCGGCGGCCATCGCGCTGGGTCTCTTGATCTCTGAACTGAGCCAGGAGCCATGGAAGGGGCGCGTGATCACCTTCGACGAGACGCACCAGCTGCACAAGGTGCACGGCACCAACCTCAAGGAGAAGCTGCGGCCACTGGTGGCGGCCATGGGGGCGCACAAGAAGGGCGCGAACCTGCAGGGCGTGTTCAGCAAGATCCTGCAGCTGGCAGTGGCCGGCGGGCTGCGCAAGGACATGATGGTGAAGAGGGTATTCGTCCTGAGCGACATGGACTTCGACGGGTGGACCGGCGCCTCGTCCGCGTGGAAAACAGAGTACCAGGGCATCTGCGACAAGTTCGCCGCCGAGGGGTTCTCTGTGCCGCAGGTGGTGTTCTGGAACGTGGGGACGTCCAAGGCGTCGATGCCGGTGGTGGCGGCGCAGGAGGGCGCGGCCCTGGTGAGCGGCTACTCCAAGAACCTGGTGAGACTCTTCCTGGAGGCGGACGGCGAGCTCACGCCTGCAGCCGTCGTTGCCGACGCCATCTCTGGCCCGGAGTATGACGCACTGGAGGTGTTCGACTGAGGTCTTCCTGTGCACGTGTGTTGCTGATCGGTTGGTGTTGTCCAGACAGTGACGAAATCTCTCTAGTTTGCTATATGCAGCAGGTTTTGCTGATCAGTTCCTTCTGGTAGAACTATACTACTCGTTTCCGTTATGGCATAGTTTGAATCGATTGCTCTTAGAAACAATTCTTGAATACGAAAAGTTATTTTTTTTCGATTGCTCTATGAATTTATTTGGTTTTCAAGCCCTGTCACGCTATTTGGTGTATTGGTTGTTTGGTAGTAAATGGCATTTGCTTAGTTATGTTCTGAATGGACGGCGAGCTCAGGCCGGCAGCCGCCAAAGCCGACAACAGTGGTATACGTTCAAAACTTCACATACAAATGCAAAGAGAACAACTTATACAATCTAATTTACTCTGATCGAACTCGTCAACTCGATCGGTTGGTTCATTTCCGCGGAGCCTGCTAACGCCATGCTCGTACTGCCATCTTCAAAGGATTAGACACTTGTCATACTTTGGAAGTATTGAGGGCACTGTAGTTGGTCAAAATTCCTATGATCTGGTCTATGAACAGTTCCATGGCAAACAGTATAAAAAACAAAGCATTGTAATCTACTATCTTTTTCAAAGAAAAAAAATGAACAACAGTACCACGAAGAGTGAAAGGACCTCTAGTACTGGGAATCAGAGCGAATTAAACAGGTTTAAAATAAAGAAAATATAAAGAAAATAAATTTTCTCTGCTGACTTTAGTAAAAAAATTGTATCACAAAAAATTTATGGGCTGCTGTTTTTCCAAATAAAATGCGAACAATATTGTGAGCTGCCTCTTGAAAACTACATTTAGATCCTTCAGGATCGTTTTGCTATCGAAAACTCATGTTACAGTTCGAATAGCCTTTCAATAATTTTTCTTGCTCGTTGCTTGTTGGAGTAGTCTATGGTTGGAAGGGCAGTTCAATAACAATCCCTATAGTTTTGCTACAATAAATTGGTGCAGTACAAAGTGCCCAAGTCTTCGGTGCATTGCCTCAGTACAGAGTGCCACCCATCGGATCAGACAGAACCTAAGATCCTGAGAGCTATGGTAAATCAGCGTATACGGTGCTGCTAGATTGCTCTCAGCGAAGTTCGAATATTCAGGTGTTTGGACACGAGGGCTCAAAAAGATAATTTTTAGGATGAGTTGCCAATCTTAACCCAAATTATGAGCCCACCCGTCATCCTCTCAATCTCACATTATGTATCTTCTTCTTCCTCCTCAAGAGGTAGGTAGGAGGTAGGTAGCTCGTGCAGGGCCAGTGGCGGGGAATCCGCAAGGCGCAGGATGGGGGCCGCCGGTGTGCAGGGCTCAGGCCAGGGGGAGGCGGCGCACTGGTTGGGAGGAGGCCGCGCGGCGGTGGCAGAGCGCGGATCCGGCGCGTCGGCCGGGCGCAGGCCACGCGCGAGGACGAGAGGAGGCGGGGCGTGGGGCAACGCGGCGGCGGCGGGGCGCGGGCCCGTCGGAAGCTGCGCGTCGGCCGGGCGCAGGCTGCGCACGAGGACGGGACTAGGCGGGGCAGGGGGCCACGTTGCGGCAGCGAGGCACGGGCCCAACGGAGGCGACGCGCTGGCCGGGCACTGTGCCGGGCAGCGGTGGCGCTTGTCTGGAGGAGGCGGGGTGCAGGGTCGGGCGGCGGCGGCGAAGCGACGCGCGCGAGGTCGGGAGGACGTGGTGCCCGGGGCCGCGTGGGAGAGCGATGCCGGACAGAGGCGGCGCGTGAGGCCGGACGGGAGGGGCCAGCAGCGGCGTGACTCAGGGTGGCAACGGGGCGGAGCGGGGCTAGGGAGGTGATCCCCGTCCCAGCCCCGCTCCCCGAATCTCATTCCCCGCCCCGGCCACGAATTGCTTAACGGGGAAAAATGTCCCCCGGCCCCAGCCCCGGCGGATCCCCGATCCCCGATGGGGCCTCGCGGGGATGGGCGGCGAGGCAATGGCGAGGAGTCGAGGATGCGAAGCAGTGATGGCGAGGAGTTGAGGGCGCCTGAAGAGGCCGCACGGCGACAACAAATCTAGGACGGGCGGCGCGAGGACGTGTTGAGGACGGGGCGGCACTGGCGTGGTGAGGAGTCGAGGGAGAGACGGAGAGTGAAGGAAGGAGGAGCGGACTTGCACCTGTGGGCATCGGTGCCAACGTGGTGAGAAGTCGAGAGAGCGCTCTGCAGAGCGCAGCGACCACCGACGTGCTCCCACCTCCCAGGTCCCCAGAGCGGCGGCGCTTGAGAAGTTGCGAGACGAGAGAACTGAGGAGCGGATGGATAGGGTTCGCTGGTTCTGGTGGTTCATGCAAGCGATTGGGATTCTTGGCCTGTCTAGAGTTTTGAGCTGGGCTATCTTGGGCTGCTTGTTGTTGTGGACTACATATATACTTCCTTTTTATTTCTGGTCCCCATGCGCCTCCACGGGGTAAATTTGGGCGTGTTTGGTGTCCTGCACCGGCGTGAACCAGTGTCATCACATGCACCCTCCTTTAGTTTGGTTGCCTGGTCGACCCTGCGAGCCAGGTCCTGCGTGCAAAACACCCCCCGCGGCCAGGCTCCGCGGATACGAGAGGAGCGGCCGTTTCCGCCGAGCCTGGCTCCCGCGGTGCGACGGCGGGCGCGCGGGAGGCGAAAAGTTGGCCGGCGGGAGCTCGCACCATTTTGCTAGGGTTACCTCCCCCTTTCGCGCCACTCACCGCAGATATATCCCCCTCCCCGCCGCCTCCACTCCCCATCGGTCACCATTCATCTTCTTCGCTAGATCTAAGGTGCTCCCCTCTCCTCTCTTCCTCTGGTTTTCATTGATTCGGTTCATCAATTCACATTGTATTGATCCCCTCCCTCCTTCGTTGCTTCCTAGGTGCTCTGGATCTAAGTTCTTGCGCAGATAATCTGGTTCGCCTCCCCCTCCCACCCCCGTGTTCTTGATCTCCTAACCCTAGATGCATCTCTCACTGGTTCTTGTTCAAATCGATGTAGGGATCTCAGATCTGTGTTCCCCGCTTGGTTCGAAGGTACGAATCCATGTTCTTGGTTAGGGTTATTTTTTCCTATTTATTTCTTTCATTTTCCTAAGGTATGAATCCATGTTGCTTAGGGTTCTAAGGTATGAATCCATGTTGTTGGTGCCAGGTTGCAGATCTGCTGATGGTTGTTTGTTCGTCTGCATCATTGTTTGGGTGCTTGCCGTCCTCGTTCGGTATAAGCAATCCTCCCCTCCCTCTCCACCATTTCTGATGAATGCTGGTGCTATCGATGGTGATTGTGTGCGCTACAGATCTGATAATGCTATTTTTTCTGAGCTTATGTCCAAGTCAATGATGTTTTCTCTTTTAACCTGAGCATATGTCCATGCCAATGTTGATGCTTGTTTTAATCTGAGAATTTGTTCAATGCCAATGATTGTTGTCTCATTATACCTTTAAATCTGAGCATGTGTTGAATGGCAATGATGTTTGTCACCATTTTGTTGCTTTGTTAGTCATGGTAATTGTCTTGTTTGCTTAGATGGCATTGGAGGACCAGCAACGCTTGCTGTTTGCCCGAGCTGCTGCTCTTATCATGGCTATGTATGCATTCTTGTTCACCAGGATAAGAATGCAACATAGTTCAAGGTCACAGATCAGTTATGGCACTTTGAGCACCATGGATGAGGAACGCCAAAAGAACCTGGATAAAATTTACAATTGTACTAATATAGAGTGTGTTGCTATGCTTCGTATGAGAAAAGCACCTTTTTTTGCACTATGCAACTTACTTAGGGAAAGGAATTTGCTAGCAGATAGCCTTCATAGTTGTGTTGAAGAGCAACTAGCAATGTTTCTACATATTGTTGGCCACAACCAACGCTTTAGATTTATTCACCAACATTGGAGAAGGTCAATAGAAATAGTGCATAGATATTTCAAGGAGGTCTTGTATGCTATTGGGGAACTTAGGCAAGAAATGATTAGAGCTCCATCTAATGAGACACCAGTTAAGATAAGCAATAGCCCAAGATGGTACCCATATTTCAAGGTAATAAATTTATCATGTAGTTTGTAGGTTATTGCTGCATACTTGGCTGCATATCATGTAACAAGCATGTATGGGTTTTCATGTAGGACTGTGTTAGGGAAATAGATGGGACTCATGTATATGCTAGAGTGACAGCCAAGATCCAAGCAGCATTTAGGGGAAGGAAGCACTACCCCACACAAAATATTCTTGCTGCTATTGACTTTGATCTGAAATTTACTTATGTCTTAGCTGGTTGGGAAGGGTCTGCTCATGATGCTACTATTCTTGCTGATGCACTAGAGAGGGAGGATGGGTTAAGGGTTCCACCAGGTAATTAGCTGAATTGGGTACCTAAATAAAAATTGTAACTTCATAACAATGGACTTAATGCATTTTTGTACTTGTTATAGGAGAATTCTACTTAGTAGATGCTGGATATGCTTGTCGTCCTGGATTCCTTCCTCCTTACCATGGTACTAGGTACCATCTGAAAGAGTATGGTCCTAGGAACTACCCAACCAACCCAAGGGAGTTGTTTAATTTGAGGTATTCAAGTCTGAGAGTTTCTGTTGAAAGGGCTTTTGGTGCTTTGAAGAACCATTTTTGCATGATTGATAATAAACCATTTCATCCCTGCAAGACATAAGTGAAGTTAGTACTTACTTGCTGCATATTGCATAATTGGATACTTGGGCATAGGGTTGATGAGGTAGTTCCTGCTGAGTTCTCATGGGTGGCCAACAATAATGCAAGTCCTGGACATGGGGTCCAGATGGATGACAATGCTGTTTGGACTCACAGTAGGGATGAATGGGCTCATCACATGTGGTCCAATAGGGGCAACTCTCACATCTAAGATGTATCTGTTTTGTATTCTATCTATGTTGAACACTATTGTTTATTTTTGTTCTAAGGCATTGAACAATTGCAATGATGATTTTACTTATTTCATTACACAATATAGCTAAGGCATTGGACATATGCAATTATGTTACACCAATTTTGATACTACACTAGACCTAAGGCTTGAGACATTTGCAGTGATGATTTTATTTTCCCTGATACTTCCTTAGAACTGATACTTCTTTATAACTAAGGCATGAGACATGTGCAATGATGAATTTTTATTCCTATTTTCCTCTTGAGTGCAATGCATATTGATGACATAGGCCAGATGACACATGCAATGATGTTTCACCAACTATGTTGTTCCTGTTTCTGAGTGGGGGTGTCGCAATTGGAAATAGGAATGGCTGAGGAGATGAATGCTGAGATCCTTGCTGCTAATGAGCTTGTGTTCCCTGGTAGGGTTGTTGGGGCTGTTGGGGATGATGGGCCTGTTGGGGCTATTAGGGTTGTTCCTGGTGGTGCTTAGCAGAGACCTGCTATGAGGTGGACAGATGTGATGTCTGGATTTATTCTTCGCCGCATGTGCCAGCTGATTTCAACCGGTGTCAGGACTGATAAAGGTTTCAAAGAAGTCCACCTCAATCAGGTTGTCAAGGCTCTACATGAGTTCAGTGGCAATGAAGTCACTGGCACACAGGTGTATAACCACTTGAGGAAGTGGAGGTAGAGGTGAGTTAAAATCTCAAAGCTGAGAGAGCTGAGTGGAGCTCTGTGGGATGGGGACAATTCCATGATTGTCCTTGAGGAGGAGCACTAGAATGGCCACATCAATGTATGTAGTAATGTTGCTATTTTCTTTCTTCAATGTTCAGCAGTTTCAATATCTAACTTCAGTTGTTGTAATGGCAGGCACACCCCAAAGATGCTGAGTACCTGAACAAGCCAATTCATCACTACCAGGAGATGATGGTCATCTTTGGTAATGGTCAGGCAACAGGTAAGTATGCTATTGGGTCAAATGAGGCTCTTGGTAGTCCTTCTGACTTTGCTGACAGCCCAATGAAGCATGACCTGCCTGAGGACCTTAAGAGTGGCAAGCCTGAGGCAGCTTATGTTTCCAAGTTAGAACCACTTGTTGGAAGCAAGAGAAAGAGGTCCATGCTATTAGATGATGATGTCCTTGTGTTCACTGACATGACTGATGCAGTGAACAATGTTGCAGATGCTATACGTTCTATCAAGGTTGAGGATTCCCACCCTGACTTGTACGGTGCACTGATGTACATGCCAGGGTTCAGTGAGGAAGCTCTAATGGTTGCATATGGTCACCTGCTTAACAATAAGGCCCAGGGATCTGCTTTTGTGCAAATGTCTGACTCACACCGTGTTCTTTGGCTAAGTACCTACTTGGACAAAAACTACTACATGTGAGGGCCTGGGCATGGTGGTTGAGCTGGTCTAGTTGGGCAGTGATTCTTTTGGATGAGCTGGTGCAGTTGTGGCTTCTTTTGTGCATACCTGTTGGCTGATCTGGTGGCCTTTTGTGCAGTTGACATGACCCTGCATTCTTTTGGACGTTTGACTTGATCCTGTCTCCTAACTATATGGCTAACTGTAGCATATAGTTGCCTGACTTAGATTGGCCTACTATGAAGTCATCTTATTATGTCTGAGTGAGATATTAAACTGAGCATGTGTCTATTGTGCCTATTGTGTCTGTCTGAGCACATGTCCATGCCAATGATGATATGCTGTTGATATGCTTCTTCTTGATTCCTTGCTCATGATATGCTTTTATTTCCTGATACCTTGCTCATGATATACTTCCTGTCTGATTCATATGTTGCCTGTGCCTGATCCTGTCTGTTGATGGTTCTTGCTTGTTGATTTTGGTCTGTTCTTGATCCTTTCTGTCTGTCTGAGCACATGTTCCTGATATGCTTGCTGTGGCCCTTTCTAACCTTATGATGTGATCCTTTGTAATCTTCATATCATATGCATCTTTATATTTATATATGTTACTAATGTTTCATGAATTGTAGACATCTATGGCCTGGTATGTTGTTCATGTTGGCCGACAACCTGGAGTTTACTCCAATTGGGTTGATGCCCATGCTCAGGTCAGTGGCTACAAGGGTGCTTGCCACAAGAAGTACAAGTCAAGTGAAGAAGCATTTGCAGCCTTCTACGATCTTCAAAACAAAGAGGTCAAGCCAACTGCATCACATGAACCTGTTGCTCCGAAGAAAATAGAATTATGGAATGTTAAAGATGTAATTATAGTTGTTCAACCTTTTTGGTTTGCAAGTTGCTGTAATGTCGATCACGTTTGCAAGTATCTGTCATTGTAGTTATGGTTACCTCCTTGTGCTGAACAAGGCAGTGGTATTCTTACCACTGCATGCAGGGGGTAACCTCATCTTGTTGCATGTGACTAACCAAACATCATTCCCTGCATCTATTCTTTTAAATTTGGAGTACATTCAGGCAACACAACACTGTCTTTGACGAGCCTGGCTCATTGCACGCACTCAACCAAACAAGGAGGTCTTGCATGCGCTCGACTTGGCTCCGGGGAGCCTAGCTGGCTGGTACGAGCCAGGCTACCCTCGTCCAGGACACCAAACATGCCCTTTGCCTCCCGGCCCCGCCATGCCAACATTTCAGGCCCCGCTCCATCGTCCCCGCGGGAAAAAACGTCCCCCCATCCCCGTCAAATTCGGGGCGGGTCACCGCGGGGCTCCGTCCCCATTGGGGATTTTGCCACCCTGAGGCGTGACCTAGGCGCAGCATCAGGACGGGACCGGGCGCGGTCGGGTGCGGACTGCGGAGGCATCGGGTGTTCAGATAAAAAAAATAAATGAACCGTTTTCTTGGGTTAGGATCTACGAGGGTCCTGCAGTTGCGAATGAGCAAATAAATGAACTATAGCTCCCTCAACTCCATGAAGTTAGGCTGCTCCATGAATTGGTGGAGTTGGGATGTTTAGCTAGCTCTACCCAACTCAAGATTGGAATTTGGAGTTGGAGCCATATTAAACAGGCCTGCTCAAAGTTAGTTTGGCAGCTGGAGTTAATTAACCCAGGGAATAAAACCCCCACCAGGGAATAATCTGGACACCCTCCGCTTCGTGTAGAATCTCCCTGTTGCAGTTTGGAAGGCAAATTTCAGGGAACCTTTGTACGCTCAACATGAACGCATATTTGCTACGTAAGACAACATACTTCCTTTGTACGCTCAACATGAACGCATATTTGCTACGTAAGACAACATACTTAGCCACCACCATAGATTGAAAAAAAAACACATATGCAAACTCATGAAAAAACAAAAAAACAAGTAATGGAAAAAAGTGAGCAGCATGAGAAATCATAAAACACACAAGTAAAGTGAGAAAGTGAGAAAAACTGCATGTAACATTATGGAATGATGAATTATTCAAGATAAGTCGATTCATGCAAAATTTAGTTCAAATACTATCAAGCTAGTCCATTCATCATTATGTCGCAGAAGGTCATCTCATTCACAAACCGGACAGACAATAAAAGATAAAATGGAATAAAAGTCACTTCACTGTGAACTTTGGCACTAAGAATTTATGACTTTAGCTCCAAGCTTCATTGGCCCTGCCATTGCATTTTCCTTCTCCTTTTGTTCCCAAGTGACATAAAAAGGCAACAACATAGAACAAGGTAGCAGGGTTTCTCAGATCATACATTGCGAGCACTACAAGTAACACAAAGAAAATGGTTAGCTCCAAGTTAAGCTTCCAACTCCAAAATCTGAAGGAGGGAGTGGAACGAGAGGTCGACCTGGGAGTGGTCATGGAGGAGGGAGAGGAGAGCGTGTCAGATTGTCTGCTCCCTACGTGAGCCCACGCCTAGGATCTTCCTCCGTTCATTTTCTCCATTCGTGGTTGTAGTCTCCACAGATCTACAAGAAAAGGTGTCACGTGTGAGAGGAGAGAAGAAACCCTAGTGGGGGCCAAGGAGATGTGGGTGGAGGAGGAGGTGGCAGTGGAGTCAATGGTGCAGGAGAAGCTGGGGACGCGACATTGAAGGGGGAGATCAGCAGGTGGCGGTGGCGCACTCTTGCTCGTGCGAGTCGAGCGGAGCGAGAGGAGGGATGGGGAAATGGGGAGCGTTGCATGGTCTCCGTAGGTCGGGCATGTTTCCGCGGGGAATTTAGGCTCGCTCAGGTTGGTGTCCCCCACGTAGAAAGCTTCTAAAGGCGCCGATTCGGTGGCCCGTGGAAACAATCCATGCGGGTTTCCTCCGCAAGGGAAAGGTTGGGAACCCTGCGGGGAAGCAGGCTGCCAAACTAGCCCTCAGGGTCCGAGAGCCCTCCAATCCTAGGCACTTCAATAGATTAATCCATAAGTTTTTTGATACTTTCCCTCACAAGAAACGGAAGTGTCGACTAAGCTGTCATCAGACACTGCTACCAATCTAATCTAAGCCGTCCCTGCTCTAGGAGTCCAACACACACAAAAAAAATAGTACTACTCCCTCCATTTCTAATAGTTTGCCATCATTGACATTTGAACATAATGCTTTGACCATTCGCCTATATATAAATATTATTTTTTGACTTGTTTTATCCAAGATACTTTAAGCATAATTAGAATGTTTGTATATTTGTATTAGATTTTTTTAAAATAAAATGAACGGTCAACCATTATGAAAAGAAATATTTAAGAACTGATGGAGTACTAACCATGACGATTAAAACGAATGGGCACCAAAAATGAGACCCCAAACAAGTAGAACAAAACGAACGACCATCTATATACATATATCCACAATTGAACAAACAAACCAACATATTGTGGTTATAACTTGGGCCTATGACAGTCAGTGGTGTAGATCTTTCATGGGTTAAATTATTTTCTACATTATTATAATAAACAGCTCTCTTGCATGCTTGCTTTATGAAAAAAATAAAAGATATTTCAAAGAATAACGTGGCAACTCATAGGACCTTTAACTCATATAAATATTAAGGTAATAGATAGCTCCTGTAGTCGTGTTTACAAATCAAGGGTCTGGTCACGCATTTTAGATATAAGTAACCTAATTTGTATTTTCCATCATTTTCATGACCTGCATATATATTCCTCCGTTGTGATTTCCGGAAACTGAAAGCAAAAGCTGTTTAGCGTTGCATTGGTTTCTGTTTGCTTTCACCCAACCGGTAATTAACCAACGGAACTGCTAAATAAACGAGTTAAGGCTCAAGGGTAACAAAAGCGAGCTAAAACGGGACTATACTTGGCAGCAGCGCGTTAGCTCGCTCCAAACGGCTTTAACCAACCGTGCAAGTACGCAACTACTCCCCTCCCTATATATCACCCCTGCATCCCTCCCATTTCCATCCATCTCACAAATCACAACGCGCACCCGAGGACCGTAGCAAATGGGATCCCTCTGCGACATGAACGACGGCGCGTCGACGGAGCGTGCCTTCGAGGCGGAGCCCCTGCCGACGCTGTCGGAGACGATCACCGTGCGGTCCATCGCGGTGAGCCTCGTCCTCGGGACGGTCGTCAGCGTCGTCGCCATGAAGCTGAACCTCACCTCGGAGTTCCTCCCGTCGCTCAGCATCCCCGCCGGCCTCCTGGGGTTCTTCGTCGCCAGGGCTTGGATACGTGTCAACGACGTCTTTGGCGTGCCGCACCTCCCCTTCACCCGCCAGGAGAACACCGTCATCCAGACGTGCGTCGTCGCCTGCTCCGGCATCGCGTACAGTACGTGTCTTTGCGTGCTGAACAACATTTGAACCGAATTATTAACTACTATTGCTGTAACAAGCACCCGATCGATTTTATTGGTACTTCTTATGATTGTTGCTACGTTTGTAAATTTTATTTAGGTGGATTTGGCACTTACATTCTTGGGATGAGCCGGAAATGGGACAACGGACATGTTGGGAGCGACCAGAAGAACGTTGAAGAGCCCAATATCGGGCGGCTCATGGCCTTCCTCTTCCTCATCAACTTTGCCGGCCTGTTCATGATCGTGCCGCTGAGGGAGCTGATGATCATCCGGCATCGGCTAACGTACCCGAGTGGCACCGCTACGGCTCACCTCATCAACAGCTTCCACACTCCTCATGTCGCCAGGCAAGTTAGGTAAGCAAACTCTGTGAATTATGGTCGGGATGATCATTTGCTCGTCTGCATAAGTGCATATAACCACTGTTTCAATGGAACGATAATAATAAGTTTGCATTTGGTTCTGAACACAGGCAGCAGGTGTTCACGCTGTTCAAATCATTGGGAGCCACCGTCCTGTGGCCTCTTTTCCAGTGGTTCTTCGCCGGCGGGAAGGACTGCGGCTTCCAAGTCTTCCCAACATTCGGCATGACCGCATATCGCCGGGGGTAAGCGAGATGCTTAAGATATACAGTAATAGTTTCCTTAATTTGTTTTGGCGATTGTAATAAAAATGCTGATGATCCATGATGCCAACATACATATCAGGTTCTACTTCGACTTCTCGACGACCAACGTCGGCGTCGGCATGCTCTGCCCGCCGATGATCACTGTCTCGATGCTCGCCGGCTCGATCCTCTCGTGGGGCATCCTGTGGCCGTGCATTGAGACCAAGGAGGGGCAGTGGTACCCGGAGAACCTGGAACCCAGCAGTCTCAGCGGCATCACGGGCTACAAGGTGCTCATCGGCGTGTCCATGATCCTCGCCGACAGCCTCTTCACCTTCATCACGGCGCTGGTCCGGACCCTCTACCTTCTGTTGAAGCGGCGGTCCCGTGTGCAGACGGCGACGCTCGCCGGCCCGCCGCCGGGCCGGTGCCTGTGCGCCACCGAGCGGACCATGAAGAGCTTCGACGACCGGCGGCGGACGCAGGTGTTCCTCCGGGACATGATCCCCGGCGGCGTCGCCGTCGCGGCCTACGCCGCCCTGGCCGCTGTCTCCACCGCCGGCGTCCCGCGCCTGTACCCGCAGCTAAGGTACCACCACGTCGCGCTCGCGTACCTCGTCACTCCGGCTCTCGCCTTCTGCAACGCGTACGGCGCCGGCATCACGGACATGAACCTGTCGACCACCTACGGCAAGGTCGCCCTGCTGGTGGTCGGCTCGTGCGTCGGCGCCGAGCGCGGCGGCGTCGTGGCGGGGCTCGTCGCGTGCGGGATCGTCGCCGCCGCCGTCTCCGGCGCATCAGAGCTCGCGCAGGACCTCAAGACGGGGTATCTGACACTGACCTCGCCCCGCGTCGTGCTGGTGGGCCAGGTCGTCGGCACGGCGCTCGGGTGCGTGGTGAACCCGGTCGTCTTCTGGGTGTTCTACAGGGTGTACGACATGGGCGTCCTGGACCTGGACGACGCCGACGCGCCCTACGCCGAGGTGTACCGGGGCATCGTCGTGCTCAGCGCCGGCAGCCGGCACGGGCTGCCGCGGCACAGCCTTCTCCTGTGCGGGCTCTTCTTCGCGCTGGCGCTGGCGCTGAGCGCGGCGCGGGAGGCTGCCGAGCGGAGGCGGTGGCGCGCCCTGGCCTACATCCCGAGCACCGTCGGCGTGGCCGTGGCGTTCTTCGCGCCACCCAAAATGCCCGTCGGCATGGCCGTGGGGAGCCTGGCGCTGTGCCTGTGAAAGCGCGCCGACCGCAGTGGCGCGCGGATGCTGTCGGCGGCGGTGGCGTCGGGGCTCATATGCGGGGACGGCCTCGGGTCGACGGTGCCGTCCATGCTCACGTTCTTCAAGGCGCAGGCACCGATCTGCATCAAGTTCTTCTCCCAACCTGTGAACGCCGAGTTGGATGCTTACCTCGCAGCACATCCCATGTCGAAGTCGTAATTGTACAAGAGCTCATTTGGAGCATGCCATTTCTGCAGAATATTAGGAGGGAATGCAACATGAATATACCAAAAGATTTGCAAGATAATTTATCACGTTTACTTCTGACCCAAAGTGCAATTCCCTATTCTTCTCAAAAAGCAATTGCCGTCACCTTCAGTGCACTTGCGTCGTGCCAGCGTACCACTCGCCAAGCAAGCGCACTTTGCTGATGGCGTCCGGGTTTGGTCTTTTGGCGTCATCAAGCATTGCATCTAGGGCCGGACGCCGAGCATGAAACTCTCAAGCTGGCTCGGCTCATTCGTGGTTCGGCTCAGCTCGGTGAATTTTTTAACGAACCGAGCAGATATTTTTACTCGTTTTGTTAATGAGCTGACTTGAGCCAGCTCGCGAGCCAAACGACTAAAAGGGTAAAAGTACAACATAGAAAGCTGAGCTGTTAAAGTCGAGCCGAGCCATCAAAGTCAAGCTGAGCCGGCCATATGCTCCATACATGGTGGATTTTATAATTAATTTAGGGTATTATAATAACTATTTTTTATATGTCATATATATTGAGATGGTAATCATAAATTTGCACTCATTAGGCTAACGTGCCAAACCATCCAGCCCTAATGGCATCACAGAAGTTAGGTGCTTAATTCGTTGTTGCTGGCAAGTAGGATGAAAACAAAGACGCTAATTTTCAATTTCAAGAACCTTTTTCGAGATTTTACCAATTTTGAGGGATAAATGAAAATGGTTATTGGAAAAAGATAAAAATTATCAAAACGATTTGGGTCGGTTCCCATTTTTTTTAAGGTTACCGTTTTGAACCGGTATTTTACGATGGTTGATATCATGTTGTTCACCTTGACCGTCGTGCGCCTGCTAACCGGCCTATGGGGCCAAGTTCTTTCGCCCCTCAGCCCACTATCATTCCAGCAGCAGTTGGCCAGGAAATCAGACCCAAGCCGAGATTCCCCATAATTTAAAAAATAAAGAATTTTGGACTAGACCCACGTACAACTTTTCAAAATTTATATGTTATTCATTCAAACTCTGAATAACTTAATTGTTTTCCCTAAATTCTTCTAAACTATAATATATTCATTCAACTTAGTTTAATCCCAAAATAACTTGTGTATATTGATTTGTGCCTGTTAAGTCGAAACTTAAGTGTTTATCATTCTGAAATATTGTTTAGATGTGATGGGTCCCGGGAAAAGTCGAAGACACCTAACGCATGAAGAAGCCTTGCATTCTAAGAGCGCCCCATGTACCACCGCGGCTCATCTCTTTGTTGGGATACAAGGTAGGCTACACTAGCGCAAAACAAAAACTTCTACCGCGTAAATCAGGAAAGCTGTCGTATAAGGATCACGGGATTACCACTCGACGCACTGGTGCGGAAGATGTAGATTCGCGTCGATGCAGCGAAGTCAATCAGCGTAGTCGTACGTAGTCGATCACGTCGACGTCCAGCAGCTCATCAGCAGCTCGTCCACGTCGTCCAGCAAGATCGCCCTCGTGCCGCGGCTCGTCGGCGGCTCGTCGTGGCTCGTCGGCGGCTCGTCCAAGTGCTGTAGGCGCAACACCTCCAAGGTATCCACATGTGCAGGGAGGAAACGTCGCAAGCCGGATTGCTAGATCCGTGAGTTGCAACATGCGAGGGCGTGAGAGGCGCGGCAGATGTGTTTTGCCAAAGAGGTGTAAAACCTAGGGCGCCCCCACCCCTCTATTTATAGAGGTTCCTAACGAGCCTCTGGGTCCGAGACCCATTAGTACTTCTAAACCTAATCCAACTCGGATCACATCCGACTTGGGCTTCCAGCCCCTTAAGTGTGTGACCCTATGGGTTTGGATACGTATAGACATGGCCCGAGTACTCCTACTCGGCCCAATAGTCGGTAGCGACCTCTAGCAAGACGTGCCAACTCCTATATGCACACGAAGATCATATCAGACGAACCATCACAACATTATATACATGCTATTCCCTTTGCCTCACGATATTTGGTCTAGCTTCAAGCCGACCGCTCTTTCTCGATCCTGTGATTCAGAATCCCTTTATAGGTTAACTCTTAACCGTACGTAGCATGGTCATGCATTTTCGGATCCGATCACTCGAGGGGCCCAGAGATATCACTCTCAATCAGAGAGGGGCAAATCCTATCTTGATTGACCATGTCTCACAGCATGCTTCTTGATAAACCCGAAAGCTACCTTTATAACTACCCTGTTACGGCGTAGCGTTCGATAGCCCCTAAGTAGGTCGATCCACATCTTGAATACATGCGACAATCTCAGATCTAAGGACAAAGCGTATATGTTGTTTAAAGAGAGAACTACTTCTCGTGTTGGGTCAGTCCTAGCACATGTCTCCACATGTGCCCACATTATTAGTTCAACATCTCTATGTCCATGACTTGTGAAACATAGTCATCAACTAATACATGTGCTAGTCTAATATTCATGTGTGTCCTCACATGAACTCCGACTAGGGACAACTTTAGAATAACCATACAAGTAAGGAGTTTCACACACAATTCACATAATTGCAAATCAATTCAAGTAGCCTTTAATGGGTATTCAAGGAACACAATACAAATCATGGATACAAATGGAATATCATCATCTCTATGATTGCCTCTAGGGAATACCTCCAACAGTCTCCCACTTGCACTAGAGTCAATCTAGAAGGTACCTAATACACATAGCTCTTACATGCGCATCATGCTTAGCCTACGGGAGTGGTTTTGTCAACGGATCAGAAATGTTCAGATCCGTGTGTATTTTGCATATCTTGATCTCACCACGGTTAACGAAGTCTCGAATGAGATGAAATCGCCGCATTACGTGTTTGTTCTTCTGGTGGTTCCTTGGCTCCTTTGCTTGCGCAATTGCCCCATTGTTATCACAGTAGAGATTCAATGGGCTGGACGCATTCGGGAACACACCAAGCTCAATGAGGAAGTTCCTTATCCAAACACCCTCCTTCGTGGCTTCCGAAGCCGCGATGTACTCGGCTTCTGTCGTAGAATCGGCCACCGTCTCCTACTTGGAACTCTTCCAACTAACAGCACTACCATTTAGCGTGAACACAAATTCTGATTGTGACTTTGAATCATCTCTGTCGGTTTGGAAACTAGCATCGGTGTAACCTGTTACAACGAGCTCCTCCTCACCTCCATAGACGAGGAATATATCTTTAGTCCTTCTCAAGTACTTAAGAATGTTTTTCACCGCTGTCCAGTGACTCTCACCTGGATCAAACTGATGTCTGCTTGTCATACTTAGCGCATATGAAATATCTGGGCGAGTACTTATCATTGCATACATGATAGATCCAATAGCCGAGGCATAGCATAATAATAATCGTTCTCTTTTGCCGGTTTTCCCCCAGTAGCTTGATATTCTTTTGCGACAAGTCATGCTTTATAGATGTGAACACTTCCATCCATGTCCTTTTTCTTCTTATAGATCCACTTGCACTCTATGGCTTTAACACCATCAGGCGGGTCAACCAAGTTCCAAGCTTGATTGTCTCCCATGGACTCTATTTCGGATTGCATGGCACTCTGCCATTTTTTGGAGTTTGGGTCTATCATTGCTTCTGCATATGTCACAGGCTCATCATTGTCCAATAATAATATTTCACGCATTTCGTGGAGCCTTACCGACCTTCGTGGTTGTGGCGGTGCTTCTCTTGCCATGGGTATCTCAACTTGTTCTGCTACGTTAGCATCACTCATTGATTCTTGCCCAATCGGCTCATCTTGAACTTCTTCAAGATGCACTGTCTTTTCACTCTTTTCTCCTTTGAGAAACTCTTTCTCTAGGAAAACCCCGTTCCGAGCGACAAACACTTTGCCCTCTGACCGGTTGTAGAAATAATATCCCAAAGTTTCCTTTGGATATCCCACGAAAATGCACTTATCCGACTTGGGTGTGATCTTGTCCGACTGAAGTCGCTTGACAAACACTTCACATCCCCAAATCTTTAGAAAAGACAAACTGGGAACCTTTCCAGTCCACATCTCATATGGTGTGGTGTCTTAACTACGGATTTAGATGGTACCCTATTAAGTGTGAAAGCTGCTATTTCTAGAGCGTATCCCCAAAATAACAATGGTAGGTCCGACTGGCTCATCATTGATCGAACCATGTCTAACAAAGTTCGATTACGTTGCTCGGATACATCGTTTCTCTGAGGTGTTCCAGGCGTCGTAAGTTGTGGAACAATTCCGCAACTCTTTAGATGATTGCTAAACTCGTGGCTCAAATACTCGCCTCCACGATCAGATCGTAAGGCCTTAATTTTCTTGCCACGCTGATTTTCAACTTCATTCTGAAATTCCTTGAACTTTTCAAAGGTTTCAGACTTGTGCCTCATCAAGTAGACATAGCCATATCTACTAAAATCATCAGTGAAAGTTATGAAGTATTGGAATCCTCCTCTAGCCATCGTGCTCAGTGGTCCGCATACATCGCTATGTACGAGTTCCAACAACTCTACTGCTCTCTCAGGAAAACCTGTGAAAGGCGTCTTGGTCATCTTGCCTAGCAAGCAAGCCTCACATGTCTCGTATGATTCAAAATCAAACGAAGTTAGAAGTACATCAGAATGGAGCTTCTTCATGCATTTTTCACTTATATGACCCAAACGACAATGCCACAAGTAGGTAGGACTCAAATCATTAGGCCGAGGCCTTTTAGCACTTACGTTACAGACAGGTGAACCATCAAGATTTAAAACAAACAATCCATTCACAATGGGTGTAAAAGCCATAAACATATCATTCTTAGAGATCACACAACCATTGTTTTCACTCGCAAATGAATAACCATCCTTCATCAAGCATGAAGGAGATAAAATGTTTCGACTTAAACTAGGAACAAAATAACAATTATTCAACTCCATAATAAATCCTGACGGGAGGTGGAGTTGCATCGTCCCGACGGTCAAAGCAGCAACTCTTGCATTATTGCCCATGCGGAAATCAACTTCTCCTCTTTCCACGCTTCTACTTCTTATCATTCCCTGCATCGAATTGCAAATATGAGCAACCGATCCGGTATCAAATACCCAAAAATTAATAATTGTATCAGCGAGAAATATGTTGTCTATAACATTAACAACAAGCGTACCTGAGGTAGAAGTACTCTTACTTCCGCCATTCTTCAACGAAGCTAGGTACTGCTTGCAGTTTCTCTTCCAGTGACCAGGTTTGTGACAATAAAAGCACTCTTTATCTGGAGCAGGTCCAGCTTTAGCCTTGGGCGCTAGGTTTGGCTTGGACACTCCAGCCTTACCCTTCATCTTCCAAGAATTGCTCTGCTTCTTGGAGGTAGGCTTGTTCTGTACAGCCATCACATGGCTGCTGCTAGTGCTTTTCTTAATGTCAACCTCTGCTATCTTGAGCATACCACACAGTTCATTCAGACCCTTGTCCGTCCCATGCATATGGTAGTTCGAGATGAAGTTCCCATAGCTAGGCGGAAGAGATGAAAGAATGAAGTCAGTGGCCAACTCTTTGCCCATTGGAAAGCCTAGCTTCTCCAATCGCTGAGTGTAACCAAGCATCTTGATTACATGTGGTCCTACTGCTACGCCTTCTGCTAGCTTGCACTCCAGAAAGGCTTTGGACACATTGAACCTTTCAGTCCTAGCCTGTGTCTGGAACATGTCCTTGAGCGCCACGATCATATCGTGCACCTCATGATTTGTTTCGAACTGCATCTGCAGCTCGGGTTCAATGCAAGCATGCATAAGACAGCTTACCTCAAGATTAGCATCAAATGCCTTCTTGTAAGCAGACTTAACGGCAGCAGATGCATCATCAGCAGGTACTGGTGGTAGTGGGGTGTCTAGAACATCTTCCTTTTTATCGGTCCTGAGAACAATTCTCAGGTTACGGATCCAATCCAAGTAGTTTGTTCCATTCAACTTGTCCTTCTCAAGGACCAAACGCAAAGCAACGGTGTGGTGTTGCTAGGTGCCATTTAATCTACAACAAAAGTAATGCAAAATACACTAAGACAAACGTATCCATGACAGAGAAAATCACATTAAACTATTTTAACAGAATCTACTCCCACTAAAATCAATATCCCTCTATTGATACTTAGTGATTCAGGATCCACAACTAACAAGTCTACTAGTGAGCTTTAGCATCACCGCTAGCAAACAAGGTAGATTGGTAAGCAACTTTTGCTAATCATATCACATATGACTCCTGTTGTTGGGTGACATCTCCATGTCTCGGTGCCCAACCTTTATGCCCCAAGGTCCTTAACCGTTAAGTTAACCTTGTTAAGCAAACACCCCCTTATGCGTGTAAGTGTCCGACACAAATCCGTCTAATCAAGGAAAACTAGTGGCACCCTAATTTCATAGACCCACCACTAATTGTACAAGACATGGGATGGTGCAAGTTTTAGTTTGGAGGGTATACTAACTTAAACTTTGTGAGGGATCGTTCCACTTCTAACATCACAGCATGCAGAAAGTAAAACATAAACAGAATAGCATTCACACAGTTGTGACACAGTATGACCCGTTTTCATATGGTGATCTTCATCTCCAAAGAACCTGTTCACCATGGTGATCTCCATCTCCATGTTCCATGTGCGCCACCCTCCTGGTGATGAGTCCTCCAAGAACTAGAATATGCTATTACGCCTAATAGCTAGTAAAGAAGCTAGTAATGAAGATTACATAGTTGCTTGGATCATCACAGATTGGTACGCAGACCATTAAATACATTAAGGTGACAACACATATGGCTCCTGCCGTGTTGCCGTACGCGCGACACACAGGTCACGAATGAGTTACACACATGCATCACATACACAAAGGGGCCATACTGATCACAAGATACATACATCCTGCAAAACAGAGTTAAGCGTCCTAATGTTCCAAACTTCGGAGGCCCGAAACTCCATTTTCCAAGCCGAATTTGGGAAATCTAATTTCACCGAAAATGGCAAAGCCATTGAATTTCATGTGTAACTTTTTCTGTAGATCAATTTTCATATAAAATTTGCCCCGATCCGAGATCATACCGAAAAGTTACGGCTGATTTACCGAAGTATACGCACACGGCAAAATCCCGATCCCGGCAGTAGATCCCATCTACTATTGCACATCTCATGCGCCTGGCGTATGAACCTGGATTTCGATTCGGCCAATCACATTGATCTTCGCTCACTGCAACTGGAATTACGTGTATCACTTAACTCCGATGGCGGAAACCCGACCGGTAGGAGTATGTCGTTATACTACCATTGCAGCAAGAACACGAAACCAGGACATAGATCAAATTGAAAACTCGCATATCTCCATATGCACACATCCCAAATCCAAAACTAAACAGCTACGACTCTGATACCACTATTGGGATACGAGGTAGGCTACACTAGCACAAAAAACAAAAATTCTACCGCGTAAACCAGGAAAGCTGCCGTATAAGGATCACGGGATTACCACTCGACGCACTGGTGCGGAAGATGTAGATTCGCGTCGATGCAGCGAAGTTGATCAGCGTAGTTATACGTAGTCGATCACGTCGACGTCCAGCAGCTCCTCAATAGCTCGTCCACGTCGTCCAGCAAGATCGCCCTCGTGTCGCGGCTCGTCGTCGGCTCGTCGTGGCTCGTCGGCGGCTCATCGTGGCTCGTCGGCGGCTCGTCCAAGTGCTGCAGGCGCAACACCTCCAAGGTATCCACATGTGCAGGTAGGAAACATCGCAAGCTAGACTGCTAGATCCGTGAGTTGCAATAGGCAAGGGCGTGGGAGGCGCGACAGATGTGTTTTGCCAAAGAGGTGTAAAACCTAGGGCGCCCCACCCCTCTATTTATAGAGGTTCCTAACGGGCCTCTGGGTCCGAGACCCATTAGTACTTCTAAACCTAATCCAACTCGGATCACATCCAAATTGGGCTTCCAGCCCCTTAAGTGTGTGACCCTATGGGTTCGGATACGTATAGACATAGCCCGAGTACTCCTACTCGGCCCAATAGTCGGTAGCGGCCTCTAGCAAGACGTGCCAACTCCTATATGCACACGAAGATCATATCAGGAGAACCATCACAACATTATATACATGCTATTCCCTTTGCCTCACGATATTCGGAATCCCTTTGTAGGTTAACTCTTAACCGTACCTAGCATGGCCATGCATTTTCGGATCTGATCACTCGAGGGGCCCAGAGATATCACTCTCAATCAGAGAGGGGCAAATCCCATCTTGATTGACCATGTCTCACAGCTTGCTTCTTGACAAACCCGAAAGCTACCTTTATAACTACCATGTTACGACGTAGCGTTCGATAGCCCCTAAGTAGGTCGATCCACATCTTGAATACATGCGACAATCTCAGGTCTAAGGACAAAGCGTATATGTTGTTTGAAGAGAGAACTACTTCTCGTGTTGGGTCAGTCCTAGCACATGTCTCCACATGTGCCCACATTATTAGTTCAACATCTCCATGTCCATGACTTGTGAAACATAGTCATCAACTAATACATGTGCTAGTCTAATATTCATGTGTGTCCTCACACAAATTCCGACTAGGGACAACTTTAGAATAACCATACAAGTAAAGAGTTTCACACACAATTCACATAATTGCAAATCAATTCAAGTAGCCTTTAATGGATATTCAAGGAACACAATACAAATCATGGATACAAATGGAATATCATCATCTCTATGATTGCCTCTAGGGCATACCTCCAACACTCTTGACCTCCCGAGGTCCGCTAAAATAGGTCGCGGCCCGCCGTACTACCCACCTCGGAGGTAGGGCCCGCGTGGGGCCCGAAGCGCTTCACCTGCCCCTTGACTAAGGGCAACCGAGGCCATACCTGGAGCATTAAATACGAAACGTGGCACCCCTGCCCCTCCATGATGGCCCATGCGGGGATGCGACCTGGTAGAGGGTGCCGAGCTCTAATCAGGGGATCCAAAGGTGAGGCTACACCCTTCGGATTGCATTAGGACGGCCAGAGGGAAGAGGCCACACAGCCCGTATGCGCGCATAGGTGTTAGGACGTCATCATGACCAACCCCTCCGTGATGGCCCATCAGGGGTAGGGTAAGGCGGTCATGGGAGGCCTGCCACAAGCTTAGCGTATGAAGCGGGGCCCAGGACAAGACCTCACGACGTCCAGCGGCCATGAGGGCATCCAACAGGTCGGGGAAAGCTGGGGCCCCGCCGCTGACCTGAGCCTGCTTACCCGCTACAGGTACAGAGGCCAACAACAGTGTCCGTCCCGTTCTCTGCCATGCGGTTGGCGGACGGGACAGAGGCATGACCCGGTGCAGACCACGTCACGCGTAAGCACTCCATGCTGCACAGGGGCTATTATGCTAACTGTACGAACCTAATGCCGACAAAGGGGAACAAGACAAGAGGGTCCCATAGAAAGGGACCCACACCGCCATCTCGAGCCGCACCACTCCGACCACCAAATGGTCCCCGACCTCTGAGGTCGGGAGACCCATCATTTCTTCCAAAACTATCACCCGGTCTCTAGCTTATATAAAGGGAACTGAGCCTCCATTCTCTCTCTCTGGACTTCACAACTCACACACACACGTAGACACTCACTCATCGCACACCTGCTTGCAAGAACCCCATTGTAAGCCTCAGTGCACACAATCCAGGGAACACGACTCCTGCCAAAACTGGACGTAGGGATCTTTCCAAACTAGTATAAGCCCCTTATTCTTGTGTACTAGCCATCAAAAGTGAGGAGAGCACAACGTACAATCACTAGTCAGCGGTACGAAACACCGACAGTTGGCGCGCCAGGTAGGAGAAGTCGCGCATTCTTTGCCAGCTTTCGATGGCTTTCTTCGGTTTTAGCGCCGGCGGTGGCTCCGTCCTGAGCGACACCATTCACTTCAGGAGTCTTGAGTTTGCCATCATCACTGAGGGTGAGTTGCAGCTCATCCCTAGCTTCTTACCAGCCCAAAACTTCCTCTTCGGAAGTCTGGACTTCGTCGTCGACCAACTTGGCTACCTGCGCCTCCACGAGGAGGAGCGTCCCGATCAGCTTGAGCTGATGGAGGCACCGCTCCATGGTGAGTTTACACGCTGCCCATCGACTACGACACCCTAGCATGTCAGATTGACACGCACCTCGGGGCGAACCCCGAGTCGGAGGCCTACCAGCGCACCTTCTATGAGATGGCCAACGTCTTCACCCAGCTCTGGGGGGAGGCCCCACTTCCCTAGAGAGCGAGTTCTAGGACCCTACCGTTCAGCTGCCATTTAGACTCTAGAACACCACCCAGCTCTTCCAGCCAAACTTCGAGCACCAGCTCCATCCCGCCGCTGCGGACATCATGTTCATGGGAGTGGCAAAGTACGCGCATGCATGTTGGGATACGAGGTAGGCTACGCTAGCACAAAATAATTTTTTTTTCTACCGCATAATCCAGGTATAACTGTTGTTATAGCTCACAGGATTACCACTCAACGCATAGGTGTGGAAGTTGTAGAAACACGTCGGGGCAGTGAAGTCGATCTCGTGTCGACGTAGTGTAGTCAAACACATTGACGTCGATAGCTCCTCAGCAGCTCGTCCACGTGCAGCGATGTCCTCCTCGTGCCGCGGCTCATCAAGCTCATCGTTAGCTCGTTAGGCTCTCGTGCGGCGGCTCGTCCAAGTGCTGCAGATGCAACACCTCCAAGGTATACACGTGTGGGGAGGAAGCATCGCAAGCTGGACTGCTAGGTCCGCGAGTTGCAACAGGGCGAGGGCATGGGAGGCGTGGTGGCTGCTCGTGCGAAAGGATTGATCGCCTTCAACCCTAAGCCGCCCCACCCCTCAATATATAGGGGTCCCTAACGGGCCTCTGGTCCGAGGCCCATTAGTACTCCTAAACTTGGTCCAATTCAGATCATATCCGAATTGGGCTTCCATCCCTTTAAGTGTGTTACCCTAAAGGTTCATATATGTATAGACATGGCCCGAGTACTCCTACTCGGCCAAAAGTTAGTAGCGGCCTCTAGCAAGACATGCTAACTCCTATACGCACACGAAAATCATATCAGAAGAACCATCACAACATCACGTACATGCTATTCCCTTTACCTCACGATATTTGGTCTAGCTCCAAGCCGACCACTCTTTCTCGATGCTGTGATTCGAAATCCTTTTCCTAACTCTTAACCTCACGTAGCATGGCCATGCATTTCCGGATCCGATCACTCGAGGGGCCCAGAGATATCTCTCTCAAATAGAGAGGGGCAAATTCCATCTTGACTGACCATGCCTCACAACATGCTTCTTGACAAACCCGAAAGCTACCTTTATAACTACCCAGTTACGGTGTAGCATTTGATAGCCCCTAAGTAAGTCAATCCATATCTTGAGTACATGCGACAATCTCAGGTTTAAAACAAAGCGTACATGTTGTGTAAAGAGAGAACTATGTAACTCGCGTTGGGTCAGTCTTAGTACATGTCTCTACATGTGCCTACATTATTAGTTTGACATCTCCATGTCCATGACTTGTGAAACATAGTCATCAGCTAATACATGTACTAGTCTAATATTCATGTGTCTCTTCACATGAACTCCGACTAGGGACAACTTTAGAATAACCATACAAGTAAAGAGTTTCACATACAATTCACATAATTGCAATTCATTCAAGTAGTCCTTAATGGATATTCAAGGAACACAATATAAATCATGGATACAAAGGAATATCATCATCTCTATGATTACCACTAGGCCATATCTCCAACAATGCATCCTTCCATGACCTCGTGGAGGTTCACTCCACCAGTAGCTTGTCAAGGGAGTGCTTCATGGCAGAGCTCGTCGAGCACACTCCTCCTAGTGAGCAGCACCTGCAGCCATTCCAGTGCATGCCGGAGGAGCGTGAGGCATACCTCCGCAAGAAGGCGGAATGCCTCACCACCGAAGCGGTGAAGCTGGATGGCAAGCGCGTAGTTGGAGCATGGTCACGCCGAGCTGAGCAAGCAGCATGGAGAGCAGGCAGGCGGAGCGGTCTGTGACCGTTCCTGTCGCGTGCATGAGCAGATCATGCGTGATGAGAATGGCATCCACCACTTTGCCCGAGCCAGCCAAAATGTGGCTGTCGCCCCAATGATCCTACGCTCGGTCCCTGAGTCACAGGACCACGAGGGATTGCACATTCATCGTGAGCTCAAGGGGCTACTCGAGACCGCGGTAGTCCAACAGGCGGAGAGTTTCCTCCAATGAAGGCAAGAGGTTAGCAGCAGCCACCAAACACGGAGCACGGGCGGCCCCCAAGCCTCCCGCACCCCTACCGCCCCCGCAGCTGGCCCGGAAAAGGCTAGCCAACCCACGGAGGGAGTGCTGGCACCGCGGCGACCCGCTGCCTCGACGCATAGTCACCTAGGCGGGGCCCACAATGCACGGTGCATGATCCAGGCCCGGCACCACAAACACGCGTAGTCCGACCATCAGCAGCACCGCGACCACGATGACCACCGTGGCCACCATGACCGCTACTAGGAGCACTCGCGCTCCCCAACCCTAGATAGCTCGGGCCCAAAGGCATTTGGGAGAAGGATTCACTCCACGCCCTTTCCCGAGCGCTTTCGTGCCCCAACCAACACTAGCAAGTACGATGGGGACATGAACCCTAGTGTATGGCTGGAGGACTATCGGCTTGCCCACCCGGCCGGTGGCTCCAATGACAACTACTTCATTATCCAGATTCCTTGCAGATTCAGCTCGGGCCTAGCTTGAATACCTTCAGCCAGACTGCATCCATAGCTGGTCCGATCTCCGCCGGATCTTCATCGGCAATTTCTAGGGTACGTACACCCAACCTTGCAACTCTTGGAACCTCAAGAGCTATAAGTAGAAGCTAGGGAAATGCTCGAGGAGTACATCTGCCGCTTCTCCTGGTAGTGCAATAAGCTCCCCGACGTCATCGACGCCGATGTGATCAGGGTGTTCATCTCCGGAACCACCTGCGAAACCGTTGTCCACAAACTCGGGTGCGCCAAACCCCGCTCCACCAAGGAGCTGCTCGACATCGCCACCAACCACACCTCCGGTGAGGAGGCGGTGGTCATGATCTTCGATAAGGGAAAGGGAGTAGCCAAGCATGGCGGCGAGGAAGAAGGAGATTCTTCCCACCATGACGACAAGAAGAAGAAGAACAAGAAGTGCCATGATGATGACCTCATTGACGTGACCGACCGCACCGGCAAGCCACAGAAGGGGGGCAAGACAACCCCCAACCATTTCGAAAAGATGCTTGAGGGGTCATGCCCGAATCATGGCTACCCCGTAAAGCACCTCTACAAAGACTGCGACCTCATGAAGTGCTACCTAAGGGGAGACCTCAAGGTTGGCGCCGAGGGGAAGCAGTTAACCAGTTGCCAACATCAATACGTGGGATGAAGATGTCTTCCCCGACCCCCAGGACTGCCTCATGATCTTCTGGGGCTCCGACTTCTATGGGGGCCATAAAAGGAAAAATATGGCTATATAGGTGTTAAGCATTGACCCCGTTATTTTGACCTACCTGAAGTGGTTGGACACGACGATCATTTTTGATAGGACGGATCACCCCGACCACATTGGGGCACCTGGGAGGCTCCCCCTTGTGGTGGCCACAATTATCGCCAACACCCGCTTGTCCAAGGTCTTCATGGACGGGGGCTCCAACCTCAACATCATGTGCATCGCCACCCTAGATGACATGAAGATCCCGAGGTTGGAGCTCTGACCAACTGGGGCACCTTTCCATGGGGTTATCCCGAGGAAGCAGGTGGTCCTACTGGGGTAGATCAACCTACCCATCATGTTCAGAACCTAGGCCAACTTCCGCATGGAGATCCTCACCTTTGAGGTGGTAGACATCGTAGGGTCTTACCACATGATCTTCGGGAGGCCATGTTACGCGAAATTTATGGCGATCCCAAACTACACCTACCTTAATCTCAAGATCCCCGGGCCACATGGCGTGATCACGGTTAGCGCCAACCACGAGTTTGCGCTTCTCTGTGACATGGAGAACTGCGAGCTGGTGATGCAGATGATCCGCACCCTCAAGTCCTTCGAAATTCAGCAGGTCACGGGGGAGGTCGCCCCGGACTCCAACAAGGCCTCAACATCGGGGGCATTCAAGCCCACGCGGGACACCAAGGCGGTCCAGATCGACCTCGAGGACTCCAACAGGGTGGCACAGATCGGCACCATGCTGTCAGCCAAATAGGATGGTGAGCTCGTTCACTTCCTATGTGAAAATAGGGATATCTTAGCATGGAAGCCCTCTAACATGCTAGGGATACTAGTCCTGTCAAACAGCGTCTGCGTTGCTTCAATAACGAGAAGCGGAAGGCCATTGGCAAAGAAATCGCCCACCTCCTCACTGCCGGGTTCATCAAGGAGGCCTTCTACCCTAAGTGGTTCGCTAACCCCATGGTGGTGAAGAAGAAGAATGGCTTTTGGCGCATGTGTGTGGACTACACGAGCCTGAACAAGGTATGCCCCAAGGTGCCATATCCCTTGCCTCGCATTGATCAGGTGGTTGACTCGACCATAGGATGCGAGGTCCTGTGCTTCCTGGACACCTACTCAGGCTGTTGCTAGATCGCGATGATGGAATCCGACCAGCTCGCGACCTCCTTCATCACCCCGTTCGGCGCATACTGCTACATCACAATGCCGTTCAGTCTCAAGAATGCAGGCTCCAAGTACTGCTACGTTTACAATGCCCCTGCACAAGTTGCTGAAGAAATCCAACCAGTTCTACTAGAATGAAGAGGCACAGGAGGCCTTTAACAAGCTCAAAGCCTTCCTGGCCTCACCCCTGACCTTGGTCTCACCAACCCCGGGCAAGCCCTTGCTGCTCTACATCTCCGTGACCACCCAGGTGGTCAGCGCGGCCCTCGTCATGGAGCACGAAGAGCTTGGGCATGTCCTCAAGGTGCAGAGGCCGGTGTACTTCATCAGTGAAGTGCTGTCTGACACAAAGGTACGCTACCCCTAAGTCCAAAAGATGATTTACGCCATCCTTATCGCGAAGCGCAAGCTCCTCCACTACTTCGAGAGCCACCTGATCATGGTGGTGATGTCGGTGCCATTGGGGGAGATCATCCAGAACTGCGACACCTCGGGTCGCATGGCCAAGTGGGCAATGGAGCTTATGGGCTACCAGATCAGCTACGTGCCGAGGTCCGTGATCAAATCGCAGGTCCTCAAAGACTTCGTTGCGGAGTGGACTGAGGCCTAGACCCCTCCCACCCCTCACCAGTTATGAGTGTTGGACGATGTACTTTGATGGGTCATTCATGGTGGCGGGTGTGGGGTGATTGCCTTAAGTACGCGATCCGCCTCCACTTCCCCGCCACCAACAACATGGTGGAGTAAGTGGCCCTTATTCATGGCCTCAAGATCACCTCCGAGCTTGAAGCCTGCGGCCTCTTCATCAGGGGTGACACAGAGTTGGTCGTCGACCAGGTCATGAAGGAGGCCTCTTATCGTGATGAGAAGATGCTCGCCTACTACAAGAGGTGTGGAAGCTTGAGGAGAAATTTGATGGCCTCGAGCTCCACCACGTACACAAGCGTGACAACCTCACCGCAGATTTCCTAGCGAAACTCACATCAAGCCATGAGCATGCTCCTTCCGGTAGCCTTCGTCAATGATGCCTATGAGCCGTCAATCAAGCTCGCCAAGGCACCCGCCCCTTCGCTAGAACCAGCCCACCCCGAGCCGACATCAGAGTCGGCCATGGGGGTCGAGTAGAGCACCCCCGACCCTAAGGTCGCGGTGCTCCAGCCGGACTGGACATCGCCCTTCCTCAACTACCTCTTGCAAGGCACCCTCCCCACCAACACCACTGAGGCATGCCACCTCACACGGTGCGCAAAGGCCTTCGTCATTGTTGGGGAAGAGATGTACAAGCATAGCCCATCTGGCATCCTCCAGAAGTGCATCCCCGCCAACCAAGGGTGGGAGGTGCTCCTGGAGATCCACGTTGGCATCTACAACCACCATGCAGCCCCAAGGTCGCTCATGGGCAAAGCCTTCCATCAAGGCTTCTACTAGCCCACCGCGATGGCAGATGCCCAACACATCGTCCGCACCTGTGAAGGGTGCCAATACTACATGTGGCAAACACACGTGCCAGCTCAAGAGCTGCAGACCATTCCGATCATGTGGCCCTTCGTAGTGTGGGGTCTCAACTTGGTAGGGCCCTTCAAGAAGGCGCCCGGGGGCTTCACCCACCTCCTTGTGGCAGTGGACAAGTTCACCAAGTGGATAAAGGCGAATCCCATCTTAAGGTCACGTCCGCGGAAGCCATTGAGTTCTTTTCCGACATCGTCTACAGTTTCGGCATCCCAAACTCCATCAACAACGACAATGGAACGTAGTTCACAGGAAGAAAATTCATGTGCTTCAGTGATGACTACCACATCCGGGTCGACTGGGCATCTGTGACCCACCCTCGCACTAATGATCAAGTCAAGCGCGCCAACATCATGGTCTTACAAGGCCTCAAGCCACGCATCTTCGACAAACTGCGAAAGTTCATGGGGTGATGGGCCGACAAAGTGCTCACAGTGCTCTGGAGCCTAAGAATGACTTCGAATCGGTCCACGAGCTTTACACCCTTCTTCATGGTGTATGACGCCAAGGCCATCCTACCCACCAACCTCATCTACGGAGCACCTCGAGTCAGGGTGTATGATGAGGAAAGGTTGGAGGAGGCCCGCCAAGATGTCCTCGACCAGCTGGATAAGGCGTGCGATGTCACGCTCCTCCGATCAGCAAAGTACCAGCAAGCCCTCCGGTGCTACCACAACAAGAGCGTGAGAGGCTGGGCCTTTCAGGTTGGTGACCTGGTCCTCCGGATGGTCCAGACAACCAAAGGCAGGCACAAGCTCACACCACCCTGGGAAGGACCCTACACCATAGTAGAGGTCTTACACCCGGGGGCTTACCGCCTCAAAGATGAGGACGGCGACGTCCTCACCAACTCCTAGAACATCGACTAACTACATCGCTTGTACCCTTAGATTTTCAAACTTGTACAAACACCTTGCGCCATGGCAATCAAAAAGAGCAACGTGCTTGATTAAGTTTGCAATTTCATTTTTAAGACGGTCCTAGCCAAGCAGCTCGCTCTGACCTACGAAAGCAATCGGTGAGACCTGCTCGTGTTGGCTACTTGCATGGATAGGCATTCCTCGGCCGCACCTGTGTACACCCATCATGATCCCAACCTGCAATTTTCGACCGACCAAGGCAAAACAAAGTCCCCCACAAGCCAGTCCTCAGACTTCATGGTGCAAGGAGAATGACAAAGGCAAAAACACATGCAAAAAAGGGAATCATCTCTCAAAATAAAGTTGCAACAGGAAGCGTCCAAGTTCATTACATTACCACGAGCCTAATGCGAGAAAAAGGTGACTTAAACATCCGTAGGAGCCTCGGGAGGAACTTCACCTCGGATAATAGCCAATGAGATCTGCCCGACCAGCTCTTGCGCTCCAGGGGCCACCATCTCCTCGAGCTGCGTTAGTTCCTCGGAAGTACGATTCTTTGCGTACCCGCTCCCAACAGCGGCGAAGTTCACGCTGTTGTAGTGCGAGGCCACTAGGTGAAGGCAATGTGGGTATCCTAATAGAGAGCCTCCGCAATCAGGTCATCCACCCAACCACGGGCTGCCCCGAGCTGCTCCACGAGTGGACCCTTAGGTGCCACACCCATGAACACGTGGGCCCACAGGGCCTCCGACGCGCCTCGGAGCACCTCGAGCTCTCTGGTCACATCTTGTAGGCGGGTGCTTCCTGCGACCCGCTGCTCAATCACGGTGGCTAGCTTAGTGTGCAGGCCTGCAACAACGCCCACCTGAATCTAGACTAACACAAAACCATCAAACCCATAGAAGTGTTGACATCAATTAGCACGCCAAGTTGTGAACTGCAAGCGCACGGATCATCGTAGCTTTTCCCTTAGAGTATTCCATCCAAGGTTTATCAATCTGTGGATCAGCAGTGAACTGACTAGAGTTCTCTATCTAGGTAAACAGATCTAATCCTATCATGAAGCATGAATTGCATATGAAAGGTAACCTTGACATAAAGATTGATATCATGAATAAGGTAGATTATCACATGCACAAATATATATGATACAACACCACCAAGGATAGCAAGAGCCTATCATCTTCTCATTGTAGTCTAGCCAAAGCGGTAACCAAACTATGTAGCACCTTGATAAAGAGTCATCTTTCAGAAAGGCGGCTTGCAAGAGGCCTACTTTCTTGTGGTCACCACTACGAGGTGTGTGTTAACACCCCCGGTTTCCCAAAGCTTTACCTCAAACGACTCCCACAGTACTCGCCATCGATCCTACTCAATATTACGCAATTATTAGGCCTTTTCCCTCCTACATGCTATCACCACGCAAGGGTAATCACACCGACTTCCTACGCACTACTAAGATGTATTCGCAAGACATATAGTAATCACTACGATTACATCTATTCCTACTAAGAACATATGCTAGCTAAACATATGAGAATAAACATGCATCATAGTAGATCAAAGCACATGATTAGATTGATGTCACCGTCATGTGTACATAGGCCCTAATGAATACAAGGCTTGGCTCCTGAACTCCACCGTGGCTTCGTCGCACAGGGATGATCATGGAGTCTAGGGTTTTGACTAAGCCATCTCCTAAGAAACTCTAAAGACTTGTGGAGGCCCTCAGGTCACTCTGGTGAATGCCCTTGGTTTCATCGAGTTCTGGTGGATGGATATTGTGTGATAATGAATTTGAAGCATACTTATAGTCTGGAAGACATGTGGCTGAAATAGGAAGGCGAGGGGAGCCAGGAAAGCCCCAGGCTGATCGGCCTGGCCCTTCCTTTTATTCCCTCATGCCCAACTTCATCGCCAAGTCTACTCTGATGTTCTGGGAGCTTATTTTTGTATGGATGTGGGCTTGGTACGTCGATAGCTTCGGGATGAGATTGATATTTGATAACTTTCCAAAACTTTGCTTGATCTTCTTTGATTCCTCTTTGATCCCAAAGTGATACTTGCCATATCTTCACAATCTTAGCCCTTAAGTATTGTTGGAGGAGTGCTTGCCAAAAATGAGCATCGGAGGAGCCTAGAGGACCCTAGGCCAATCGGCCTGGGCCTGCATAGGCCAATTGGCCTAGGCCCTTTTTGGGCGTGTTGGCCTTCATCTTTCTTTGGTTCGTTGCTTGTTCTGAGCTTTATCCAGTTATGCTCCATTTAGTCCAATTTCCTGCAAAAACACAATATGCTCCAAAATACATTGCATATGCGAAAACGGGGTTATTTCAGGTGCTAAGTGGCGGGTTAGTATAAGAATATGTATTAAAACACCACTTAAATAGCACTAAAAGTGTGTTAATAGTGAGCGTCAGCAATTCCCCCATGCTTAAACCTTGCTCGTCCTCGAGCAAGCCCAGGATGATTGCTTAGTCAGGAAATCAGCATTGCCTTCTGATGTCATCCCTGCACTTAGTTATACATAACGAGACACATTACTCTCTCAAGTATTTAGCATTTAAAGTTCAAGTTGTGACCAGTTATTTTTCATCATGGAAGATAGACTAGCAATAAAGAACATGCCACAATAAAATAAATACAATGCTCTTGAAATTAAATGATCTTCAGACCTTTACCTTGTTTCATCGTGAAGAGTTTTTCAAAAAGATGCAAATCCAATACAAGTAAGATTCTCTTACAAAAGTTCATGGAAACACTCATCTCATCAAGTCACTCAAGCTTATACTAGATTATTTTCAACCTATTGTACTCATATATGAAAGTGGAAGGCTTATGTGGATCTTGGTAAGTAGAAACAATCCTAGAAAAACATTATATCTGAAATATTGTCAAACTAAGAGAGAGATCTATTGGGATTACGAAGATTTCTCAAAAAGGTCATGAAAAATAAATGTTAGAGAGGGAGAGGGATGAAACATACACATTTAGATAAGTGTACATGTGCAAGTGGCAAATGAATGATCCCAAGGCACAAATGAAGTCCTCATTATTGGATTCCACATGGTTGGAAAATGAGTATGGATCAATCCTTAATCTTGAGAGCACTAAGAACTTTAATGAGGCTCAAAGAACTGAGGAGCATTTTATTCTTTTTCTCCTTTATTTTTTATTCATTTTTTTCTTCTTTCTTCTTTCTTTCTTTTTCCTCATTTTTTCTTTCATTTTGCTGCTTAGAACTTCTTGCAACATAGTACTTTACTTAACAGTAGTCGGAGATAATGCGATGGCTCTTCCCCCATGCTTAGATGACACTCATCCCTGAGCATGAAAAGGAAGAAAGATAAACTGCTGATGTCTTCTGCAGAAAAAAATATTTTATTCCTTTGGAGAGACTTCCACGCCAAATTTCAGAGGGAACAAAGGGGGAATTCTAGCCTCTGTCTTCTTCGCTTTTTATTCTCCATACTAGTGGACGCCTCTAGGTCTTGATTTTGTTGAAAAGGCACTGATTAATCTTCTGAACCTTTGTCGAAATATTTTTCCATACTCAATAATAGGTTGTGGTCAAGGAGGTAGTCACAAAAATGATATATTTGGGTTTAGGTTGGATGCCCAACGCGGTTTGTGAAATTTCCAGTGTAGAAATTCACAATGCAGGATAGAAAGGCTAGCATGAAAAATATTTACACAAAGGAGATGGCTAGCTTCTAAGTCTCATACCACAAAAAGCAATCTTAATCTAACTCATCAAAATATAAGTTTGCAATCTAAAGGTTTCATCATGAAAGATCACACATGTATATAGACTCTGGTAGGTAGAACTTTGCAAGAGATTCACAAATGTAGATAGCATATGAATTAATTTTAATAAAAAGAATTCAAGTTATCAGGTCATCGAAAAACTTAAATCAAAGAGCAACATGGAGCTTGTGGGTCTAGAATTTAGTAATTTAACCTCCACAATTAAAAGAGCCAGTATTTAATCAATTTAAGTTCATTAAACAGAGAGCAATTAGTCAAGTCATATACAAAGTAGCAAACTTCATCATTTTTCCATAAGTAAGATTATACCAAAATTATTAACATCATGGTGAGCACAAGGTGATGGTGATCATGATTTGAAGAAACCAAAAACTAGGTTGTACTCCTAGTAGCCATGTTATTATTAAGAGATATACAAAGGTTGCATCGAGTCTATGGTTGAAGGCTTATATACATAGGTATTTTAAAAAGAGATAGACAAAGGAAAGGTTGAGGAAGAATTTACCATCCTTTCGATGCTTGTGATGAAGTTCAGCGTAGCCTCCCCCATGCTTAAGCATTGTGCTTAGCATGGAAGAAGAAAATTGAGCACCTTCTGGCGACTGTGATCCTTGTATTCTTCATCCGCCAAGTCCTCCCCCATGCTTAGCATTGTGCTAGGCATGGAAGAAGAAGATGAATCTTTTTGTTATTGTTAAAATCCTTGTTCTTAGCGTCCGGAGCTTGTCTTTATGCTTCTTCACTTTTGTCACCTTTATTGTCCTTCAATTTCTTTGATTTTCATTAAAGCGCTTCACCATGCCTACAAAACAATTCAAGTGCACAAACTACCCCTGGAGTGACTGTCGGGAGTAGAAATAGTTTCCAACAATCCAAAGATATCCCTAGGACGTTAACTTGTGGCATAGCTAATCCAGTAAAATAAAAACAAAAACCTAATGTGTGTACGTGAGTGCAAGTGTGAATGCAAATGATAGGTAGGATCATAAATAAAGATAATGTTTGCACCAAGTTCTAAGCACCATGCTTACAACTAGGTTGCTAAAATTCTCCATAGCCATTAAAAAATTACTAATCAAGGTCAAACACCATGCTTATCCCAAGATCAAAAACTCTTTCCAACACAACAAAAATAGAGCACATTGCAAAGCTTAAAAACCAACCAATGCAATATGCAGATGACATGAAAAACTAGCAAGGTTTATGAAACTAAATGATGATGGTCTGCAACCAAGTCTAAACACCACATTTACACAAGATTGCAAAAGGGAAAATGCCCTAGAAGCATTAACATACATATGAAAGCATTCATCATAAAAGTTTTTAGGAGAAAGCCAAGCTAACACATGAATGATGGAACAAATGCAAATGCGCATGCAAAAGGGTTAGCAAAAACAAAGGCTAGGAAGGTTGAAAAGACTATCGATGTTGTTCCGTAATTAGTTGAGTCAAAAAAATTGCTTAAATAACAAAGCATGGCTAACCACTTCATAAGAAGTCAAGCAATGTCAACAAGAAAATCTTTCATTAAAAAGCTTCAACAACCAAACTAGCAAGGCTAAGAGTAGATTCATAGGTGTCCTATATTATTAGCTTAAAATCAGAATTTTGAAGAGAGAAATCAAGCATAGAAATTCTAACTAAGGGGGTTTTGAAAAACAAAAAGAAAAGAAAGGGCTTATTTTTTTGGATGAAAAACAAAAACCTATAGTTTTAGGATGGCTTTGGGTAAAGGTGTAGTCAGATTAGAGGCAGAAACAACTGAGGCCGATCTGAGTGGTGCAGCAAGCTAATCAATACAAGTTAATCCAACCTCTATTAGCTCTAGTTTTAGGCTAGGCTGATAGGAAGGCTTAGGTGGAAAAAGATTTTGATAAAAACAACATGAAAATCCAGTACAACATGAGGTGGATAAACAAAATGATATGACATGATATGGAGGTGCCTAAAACAAAACAAAAGTTAGCTTAAATTAACTAGCCACAAGTTTAGAATCAAATGGGTGGTGCATGCTTCATATTACTCTCTAAAAAGACACAAAAAAAGACTCTAAACACTAATAGCACACAAAAAGGGTTTATAAGTTTTCCAAGATCAAATAACAAAGTGCTCCCTCAATATTATTTAAAGCTTACAACATGTTGTTGCAAAATTTGTTAGAGCAATAGTACAATGTTACTCGATGGTTTCGATTTAAGAGCACAATATAGACTGTCATCTTAATAAAGAAAATAAATAGAAAGATGGGTTGCCTCCCGCAAAGTGCTTTAGTTATATTCATATAGCTAGACTCCTCACCTCGATCATACTCATGCGAAGCCATGGTCCTTTGTGCGAGAATCCAAAGTATTTATGCAGCTTGATGTTATATTTTGTAGTCCTTCGTGGTTCGCTTCTAACATCTTCATGTATTGAATATAGCCCACTTCTATCTTCATGTGACAATGCTTCGAAGGTTTTTATTTTGTTATAAGCTTCTGAATTTGATCATGTACACTTGATAAAAGCATTGCTCAAGCTCCTCTTCATTGTTGTTATCCTCATCTCCTCTATCTTGTTCTCATCGCCTTGCTACTACCTCTTCTTCATGGATTTTCCCCTGCATCCAGAACAGAACATATACCTAAATATAGATCTATTAAAAAGTTTATGAAATTAGCTTTCCAACGAATGGTCATTCATCTAAAATGGAGTTAAAATGAGAGAGTTATGCCCATTTTATTTCAGCTCTGCGTGCTGTCCAGAACTGATTTCAGGACGCGTGACGTTTGATGATTTGGCCATAACCACTTGTAGGAACCTCCGATTGCCTTGATTCTTAATTATTTGGAATTTAGACTTAATATGGCTTCTGATATCCAAAAATATTCTATTTTTTTCTTCTGAGGTTGCGTAAAATCTTAATGACAATAGTAGCTTCTTGTGAATTGATCTGGAGATGTAATCTTGATCTTGTGGTCTTTGTGGCATTATGTCGCACATCCTTTGGCTTCAAGGTCATCACCATTTCTGCATGAGAGAGTAGCATGGTGGTGATGGTGCGTCTTCTCCATAATTCTTGCTTTAGTCAAAATGCCGGGATCAGAGGAGGCTCTTGCGCTTTGTGTCGATGATCTGAGCACTTTTCTTCCTTGATTGCATCACTCAATTAGAAGCTCTTGAGCATCCCACTAGAGAAGATTGGTAGTATCATGGTGCTTCTAATCTTGCTTTCCCAATCTTGATCAACTCCAAATCTTCTCCTTCTGTGCAGAGAGGTCCTCCAATTTTTTCCTCTTTGCTTGACATGGTTTATTCCAACGCCTGTTACTTGAACAAACAAATCTCCAAGAAACATTAGTCTTAAAAATTAATTGACATAGCGGCATACAATGTTTATCATTATTTGTATCATCTTCATTGATGTGGACTCAATAGCAGATGTTGGGCCACTAACAAAGTTAGCATCTACTGCTAAAGAGCTGGGCTTGGTGTTGTTATAATCTTAACGACGTGAATTGAGACTCGAAAGTCTATGTTCGATCATCTTGCTGTTGGAGGTATGCCCTAGAGGCAATCATAGAGATGATGATGTTCCTTTGTATCCATATTTTATATTGTGTTCCTTGAATATCCATTAAAGGCTACTTGAATTGATTTGCAATTTTTTGAATTGTATGTGAAACTCTTTACTTGTATGGTTCTTCTAAAGTTGTCCCTAGTCGGAGTTCATGTGAGGACACGCATGAATATTATACTAGGACATGTATTAGTTGATGACTATGTTTCACAAGTCATGGACATAGAGATGTTAAACTAATAATGTAGGTGTATGTGGAGACATGTGTTAGGACTGACCCAACATGAGAAGTGGTTCTCTCTTTACACAACATGTACGCTTTGTCCTTAGACCTGGGATTGTCGCATGTACTCAAGATGTGTATCGACTTACTTAGGGGCTATCAAACACTACACCGTAACAAGGTAGTTAAAAAGGGTAGTTTTCGGGTTTGTCAAGAAGCATGCTGTGAGGTATGGTCAATCAAGATGGGATTTACCCCTCTAATTTAGAGAGATATCTCTGGGCCCCTCGAGTGATTGGATCCGGAAATGCATGGCCATGCTACGTAAGGTTAAGAGTTAACTACAAAGGGATTTTGAATCACAGGATCGAGAAAAGCGGTCGGCTTGGAGCTAGACCAAATATTGTGAGGCAAAGGGAATAGCATGTACGTGATGTTGTGACGGTTCGTCTGATATGATCTTCATGTGCGTATAGGAGTTGGCACATCTTGCTAGAGGCCTCTAGTGACCATTGGGCTGAGTAGAAGTACTCGAGCCATGTCTATACGTATCCGAACCTATAGGGTCACACACCTAAGGGGTTGGAAGCCTAATTCGGATGTGATCCGAATTAGATCAGGTTTAGGAGTACTAATGGGCCTCGGACCCAGAGGCCCGTTAGGAACCTTTATAAATAGAGGGGTGGGGGCGCCCTAGGGTTGACACCTTTTGGCCGAAGCATAGCCGCCGTGCCTCCCACGCCTCGCTTATTGCAACTCACGGACCTAGCAGTCCGGCTTGCGATGCTTCCTCCCTGCACTTATGGATACCTTGGAGGTGTTGCAGCTACAGCATTTGGATGAGCCACCGCCGAGCCACGACGAGCCGCGGCACGAGAAGGACCTCACTGTACATGGACGAGCTGCTGAGGAGCTGCTCGAAGTTGACGTGATCAACTATGCTGATCGACTTTGCTACCCCGACGCGATTCTACATCTTCCATACTAATGCGTCGAGTGGTAATCCCGTGATCCATATATGATAGTTTTCCTGGTTTACGTGGTAGAAAATTTTTGTTTTTTGGTAGCGTAGCCTACCTCATATCCCAACACTCGCATTTAGTATTTACCTGCTTTCAAGGATGCAACAAGAAAAATAGGGTATATGCAATAAAAAAGAATTAGGGTTAGTCCAAAAAAAATAGATAGATCATCCCAGGGTTCGAGTTGACTATCCCCGACAACGGCACCAGAAAAGCTTGTTGATGGCAGTTAGCACGCCAAATTGTGAACCACAAGCGCAAGGATTATCATAGCTTTTCCCTTAGAGTATTCCATCCAAGGTTTATCAATCTGTGGATCGGTAGTGAACTAACTAGGGTTCTCTATCTAGCTAAACGGATCTAATCCTATCATGAATCATGAATTGCATATGAAAGGTAACCTTGATGTAAAGATTGATATCATGAATAAGGTAGATTATCCCATTCACAGATATATATGATACAACACCAGCAAGGATAGCAAGAGCCTATCATCTTCTCGTTGTAGTCCAGCCAAAGCGGTAACCAAACAATGTAGCACCTTGATAAAGAGTCATCTTTCAGAAAGGTGGTTCACAAGCGGCCTACTTTCTTGTGGTCACCATTGCGAGGTGCATGTTAACACCTCCAGTTTTCCAAAGCTTTACCTCAAACGACTGCCACAATACTCGCCATTGATCCTACTCAACATTACGCAATCGTTCAGCCTTTTCCCTCCCACATGCTATCACCACGCAAGGGAAATCACACCAACTTCCTATGCACTACTAAGATGTATTCGTAAGACATAGAATAATCACCACGATTACATCTATTCCTACTAAGAACATATGCTAGCTAAACATATGAGAATAAACATGCATCATAATACATCAAAGCACAAGATTAGATTGATATCACCGTCATGTGTACATAGGCCTTGATGAATACAAGGCTTGTCTCTTGAACTCCACCATGGCTTCATCACGCATGGACAACCATGCCGGCTAGGGTTTGGCCTAAGTCTTCTCCTAGGCAACTCTGAAGAGTTGCGGAGGCCCTCAGCTCCCTCTGGTGAATGCTGTTGGTTTCATCAAGTTCTGGTGGATGGATATTGTGTGTCGATGAATTTTGGGCATACTTATAGTCTGGAAGACGCGTGGCTGAAATAGGAAGGCATGGGGAGCAAGGAAAGCCCTAGGCCGATCAGCCTGGGAGGATCCAGACTGATTGGCCTAGCCCTTCCTTTTATCCCCTCACACCCAACTTCGTTGCCAAGTCTCCTTTGATGTTCTGGAAGCTTATTTTTGTATGCATGTGGGCTTGGCACGTCGATAGCTGCGGGATAAGATTGATCTTTAATAACTTTCCAAATATTTGCTTGATTTTCTTTGATTCCTCTTTGATCCTGAAGTAATACTTGCCATATCTTCACAATCTTAGCCCTTAAGTAATTTTGGAGGAGTGCTTGCTAAAAATGAGCGTCAGAGGAGCCTAGAGGAACCTAGGCCGATCGGCCTAGGCCTCCATAGCCCGATCGGCCTACACATTTTTTGGGCCTGTTGGCCTTCGTCTTTCTTTGGTTCATCGCTTGTTCTGAGCTTTATCCAATTATGCTCCATTTAGTCCAATTTCCTACAAAAACACAATATGCTCAAAAATACATTGCATATGTGAAACGGGGTTATTTCAGATGCCAAGTGGCGGGTTAGTATAATAGTGCCCGGGGGCTTCACCCACCTCCTCATGGTGGTGGACAAGTTCACCAAGTGGATAAAGGTGAAGCCCATCACCAAGGTCACATCCGCGGAAGCCATTGAGTTCTTTTTCGACATCGTCTACTGTTTGAGCATCCCAAACTCCATCAACACCGATAATGGAACGTAGTTCACAGGGAGAAAGTTCATGCGTTTCTGTGATGACTACCACATCCAGGTCGACTGGGCATCTGTGACCCACCCTCGCACTAATGATCAAGTTGAGCACGCCAACAGCAAGGTCCTACAAGGCCTCAAGCCGCGCATCTTTGACAAACTGCAAAAGTTTGTGGGGTGATGGCCGGTGAAGTGCTCGCAGTGCTCTGGAGCCTAAGGATGACCTCAAATCGGTCCACAAGCTTCACACCCTTCTTCATGGTGTATGACGCCAAGGCCATCCTACCCACCGACCTCGTCTACGGAGCGCCCTGAGTTAGGATGTACGATGAGGAAAGGTCGGAGGAGGCCCACCAAGACATCCTCGACCAGCTGGATCAGGCGCGTGATGTCGCGCTCCTCTGATCAGCAAAGTACCAACAATCCCTCCGATGCTACCACAACAAGAGCGTGAGAGGCCGAGCCATTAAGGTTGGTGACCTGGTCCTTCGGATGGTCCAGACGACCAAAGGCAGGCACAAGCTCACACCATCCTGGGAGGGACCCTACACCATAGTAGAGGTCTTACACCCGGGGGCTTACCACCTCAAAGACGAGGACGGCGACATCCTCACCAACTCCTAGAACATCTAGTAGCTACATCGCTTTTACCCTTAGATTTTTGAACTTGTACAAACACCTTGTGCCATTGTAATAAAAAAGAGAACGTGCTTGATTAAGTTTGCAATATCATTTTTCAGATGGTCCTAGCCAAGTAGCTCGTGCTGACCTACGAAAGCAATCGGTGAGACCTGCTCGTGTTGGCTACTTGCATGGATAGGCATTCCTCGGCCACACCTGTGTACGCCCATCACGATCCCAACCTGCATTGTTTGACCGACAAGGCAAAACAAAGTCCCCCGCGGGCCAGTCCTCAGACTTCATGGTGCAAGGAGAATGATAATGGCAAAAACACATGCAAAAAAGGGAAGCATCTCTCAAAATAAAGTTGCAACAGAAAGCATCTAAGTTCATTACATAGCCATGAGCCTAATGCGAGAAAAAGGTGACTTAAACATCTATAGGATCCTCGGGAGGAACTTTACCTTAGATCATGGCTAATGAGATCTTCCCGACCAGCTCTTGTGCTCCAGGGGCCACTATCTCCCTAAGCTGCATCAGCTCATCGGAAGTATGGTTCTTTGCGTACCCACTCCCAACAGCGGCGAAGTTCACGCCATTGTAGTGCATGGCCACCGAGGTCAAGGCAATGTGGGCGTCCTGATAGAGTGCCTCCGCAATCAGGTCATCCACCCAACCACGGGCCGCCCTGAGCCGCTCCACGAGCAGGCCTGCAACAACGCCCACCCGAATCTAGACTAACACAAAACCAGCAAACCCATAGAAGTGTTGACATTAGTTAGCACGCCAAGTTGTGAACTGCAAGTGCACGGATCATCGTAGGTTTTCCCTTAGAGTATTCCATCCAAGGTTTATCAATCCGTGGACCGGCAGTGAACTGACTAGAGTTCTCTATCTAGCTAAACGGATCTAATCCTATCATGAAGCATGAATTGCATATGAAAGGTAACCTTGACATAAAGATTGATATCATGAATAAGGTAGATTATCACATCCACAGATATATATGATACAACACCACCAAGGATAGCATGAGCCTATCATCTTTCTTGTTGTAGTCCAGCCAAAGTGGTAACCAAACTATGTAGGACCTTGATAAAGAGTCATCTTTCAGAAAGGTGGCTCACAAGAGGCCTACTTTCTTGTGGTCACCACTGCGAGGTGTGTGTTAACACCCCCGGTTTCCCAAAGCTTTACCTCAAACGAGTCCCACAATACTCAGCATCGATCCTACTCAACATTACGCAATCGTTCGGGCTTTTCCCTCCCACATGCTGTCACGATGCATGGGTAATCACACCAACTTCCTACGCACTACTAAGATGTATCCGCAAGACACTGACTAATCACCACGATTACGTCTATCCTACTAAGAACATATGCTAGCTAAACATATGAGAATAAACATGTATCATAGTAGATCAAAGCACAAAATTAGATTGATATCACCATCATGTGTACATAGGCCCAGATGAATACAAGGCTTGGCTCCTGAACTCCACCATGGCTTTGTCGCGCAGGGATGATCATGGCGGCTAGGGTTTGGACTAAGCCATCTCCTAAGCAACTCCAAAGACTTGTGGAGATCCTCAGGTCTCTCTGGTGAATGCCCTTGGTTTCGTCGAAGTGATACTTGCTATATCTTCACAATCTTAGCCCTTAAGTAATGTTGGAGGAGTGCTTGCCAAAAATGAGCATCGGAGGAGCCTAGAGGACCCTAGGCCGATCGGCCTAGGCCTACATAGGCCAATTGGCCTAGGCTCTTTTTGGGCATGTTGGCCTTCATCTTTCTTTGGTTCATTTCTTGTTCTGAGCTTTATCCAATTATGCTCCATTTAGTCCAATTTCCTGCAAAAACACAATATGCTCCAAAATACATTGCGTATGCGAAAACGGGGTTATTTCAGATACCAAATGGTGGGTTAGTATAAGGATATGTATGAAAACACCACTTAAAATGGTACTAAAAGTGTGTCAATAATGAGCATCAACAAGAAGCAAACACATCGGGAAGAGGTAAGGACTTACCATTGCAGGATTCGTGGAGGGTCTGGGCTTCGGTGTCAATGGCCTAGCGCACCTGCTTAGCCGCAGCGCGCGCAATCTCCACCCCCTACATGGAGCGCTCTAGCACCGCCATGCTCATCGCCATCTCTTTAGCCAGGCGAGCGCGCTCAGCCGCCATCTCCAGCTCCTAGGAAGCAAGTTCCTAGGCCTCCCGCTTCATGGCATCGCCCGCCAGCACCGTCTCGACAGCCACAAGAAGGACGTGCTGCTCGGATTCCCGCACCACCTCCGCCTCTGACTTGGCCGCAGCCAGGGCCTCCTGCAATCGCTCCACCTCAGCGCAAGCACCCCCCCTCCATCTGACCAACTCCTCTTCTAGCCTTCGCCGGTCCCCGAGCTCCTCCATCTACAGCCAGTACGCGGTGCGCAAGAACTACAACTTCCTTGTGGAGGTGTCCATTAGCTCTTGGCAAGAGGCATGTCACGTCAGGGGTTACGCCCTCACTCCCGCTCTCTTCTCCTTCCTCGTCCCCATCTTCCTTGTCCTCTTCGGAGGACAACCCCACGGTGCGCCACTTTGCGACCTCATGAATCCTCTTCTCACGCTCCCAAAAATCCCTCCACCACTTGTGCCACTGTTCCTAGGTGGCCTCAAACTCGGCGGCGGTGCGCTCAGCACTCTCGCCCCCCTGCCTCCCCGAGATTGCTGTCGGGGTTGCAAAACACAAACACCGGGCGCCCGAGCCCCTGCGCACCAATAGCAGCTCAAGCTTTCGCGTGCTCGTCGGCAGGAAATATTGAAGGAAAGGATCAAGGTCGGGGACTCACTAGATTGGGAGGAGAATCCCTTCAGAAGGTCCGCGGGTGCCCTGCTAGGGTTGCAGGCATCAGCACCTAGGTGTCGATCAGCTCTCGCATCCGTGTTGAGATTTTGTGGTTGGGGTGGTTCTCTGCCCTCTCCCAAGACGCATCGTTGACACAGGTATACTCGAACAACATGTGGGCCCGCTTCTGAGTGGCTGGATCCGCCGCTCGATGAAGGTCCAAACTGTTGGGATACGAGGTAGGCTACGCTAGCGCAAAACAAAATTTTCTACCGCGTATAACCAGGAAGAGCTGCCGTATAAGGATCACGGGATTACCACTCGACGCACTACTGGTGCGGAAGATGTAGATATGCGTCGGTGCAGTGAAGACGATCACGTAGTCGTACGTAGTCGATCAACGTAGTCGTACGTAGTCGATCACGTCCAGCAGCTCCTCAGCAGCTCGTCCACGTGCACAGCAAGATCGCCTCCGGTGCCACGGCTCGTCGTGGCTCGTCGGCGGCTCGTCGATGGCTCGTCCAAGTGCTGCAGGCGCAACACCTCCAAGGTATCCACACGTGCAGGGAGGAAGCGTCGCAAGCCGGATTGCTAGATCCGCGAGTTGCAACAGGCGAGGGCGTGGGAGGCGCGGCAAGTGTGTTCAGCCAAAAGGTGTGAAACCCTAGGGCGCCCCCACCCCTCTATTTATAGGGGTTCCTGATGGGCCTCTGGATCCGAGGCCCATTAGTACTCCTAAACCTAATCCAACTCGGATCAGATCCGAATTGGGCTTCCAGCCCCTTAAGTGTGTGACCCTATGGGTTCGGATACGTATAGACATGGCCCGAGTACTCCTACTCGGCCCAATAGTCGGTAGCGGCCTCTAGCAAGACGTGCCAACTCCTGTACGCATACGAAGATCATATCAGACGAACCATCACAACATAATATACATGCTATTCCCTTTGCCTCACGATATTTGGTCTAGCTTCAAGCCGACCGCTCTTTCTCGATCCTGTGATTCGGAATCCCTTTGTAGGTTAACTCTTAACCGTACGTAGCATGGCCATGCATTTTCTGATCCGATCACTCGAGGGGCCCAGAGATATCACTCTCAATCAGAGAGGGGCAAATCCCATCTTGATTGACCATGTCTCATAGCATGCTTCTTGACAAACCCGAAAGCTACCTTTATAACTACCCTATTACGGCGTAGCGTTTGATAGCCCCTAAGTAGGTCGATTCACATCTAGAATACATGCGACAATCTCAGGTCTAAGGACAAAGCGTATATGTTGTTTAAAGAGAGAACTACTTCTCGTGTTGGGTCAGTCCTAACACATGTCTCCACATGTGTCCACATTATTAGTTCAACATCTCCATGTCCATGACTTGTGAAACATAGTCATCAACTAATACATGTGCTAGTCTAATATTCATGTGTGTCCTCACATGAACTCCGACTAGGGACAACTTTAGAATAACCATACAAGTAAAGAGTTTCACATACAATTCACATAATTGCAAATCAATTCAAGTAGCCTTTAATGGATATTCAATGAACACAATATACAAATCATGGATACAAATGGAATATCATCATCTCTATGATTGCCTCTAGGGCATACCTCCAACAGTCTCCCACTTGCACTAGAGTCAATCTAGAAGGTACCTAATACCCATAGCTCTTACATGCGCATCATGCTTAGCCTGCGGGAGTGGTTTTGTCAACGGATCAGAAATGTTCAGATCCGTGTGTATTTTGCATATCTTGATCTCACCCCGGTTAACGAAGTCTTGAATGAGATGAAATCGCCGCATTACGTGTTTGTTCTTCTGGTGGTTCCTTGGCTCCTTTGCTTGCGCAATTGCCCCATTATTATCACAGTAGAGATTCAATGGGCTGGACGCATTCGGGAACACACCAAGCTCAATGAGGAAATTCCTTATCCAAACACCTTCCTTCGCGGCTTCCGAAGCCGCGATGTACTCGGCTTCTGTCGTAGAATCGGCCACCGTCTCCTGCTTGGAACTCTTCCAACTAACAGCACCACCATTTAGCGTGAACACAAATCCTGATTGTGACTTTGAATCATCTCTGTCGGTTTGGAAACTAGCATCGGTGTAACCTGTTACAACGAGCTCCTCCTGACCTCCATAGACGAGGAACATATCTTTAGTCCTTCTCAAGTACTTAAGAATGTTTTTCACCGCTGTCCAGTGACTCTCACCTGGATCAGATTGGTGTCTACTTGTCATGCTTAGCGCATATGAAACATCTGGGCGAGTACTTATCATTGCATACATGATAGATCCAATAGCCGAGGCATATGGCACTCTACTCATGCGATCCCGCTCATCAGCAGTCGAAGGACACTGAGTCTTGCTGAGATGTATGCCATGTGACATAGGCAAGAACCCTTTCTTTGCCTCTTCCATGCTGAACCGCTTCAACACTTTGTCAATGTAAGTATCTTGGCTTAAACCTATAAGCCTTCTCGATCTATCTCTATAGATCTTAATACCCAGAATATATGCCGCTTCCCCTAAGTCCTTCATCGAAAAACTATTTTTCAGTGAAGTCTTTACGGACTCAAGCATAGGAATGTTATTTCCAATCAGTAATATGTCATCCACATATAAGATTAGAAATACTACAGAGCTCCCACTAACCTTCTTGTAAACACAAGACTCTTCTTCGTTCTTGGTGAAGTCAAACCCTTTGACTACTTCATCAAAACGAATGTTCCAACTCCTAGATGCTTGCTTCAATCCATAAATGGATCTCTGAAGCTTGCATACCTTTCCAGCATTTTTCGGATCGACAAAACCCTCGGGCTGTATCATATACACGTCCTCAGCTAGGTTTCCATTCAGGAAAGCTGTCTTGACATCCATCTGCCATATCTCATAATCGAAATATGCAGCTATAGCTAGAATAATCCGAATGGACTTAAGCATCACTACGGGCGAGAAGGTCTCATCGTAGTCAACTCCTTGAACTTGTCGAAAACCTTTTGCGACAAGTCGTGCTTTGTAGATGTGAACATTTCCATCCATGTCCTTTTTCTTCTTATAGATCCACTTGCACTCTATGGCTTTAACACCATCAGGCGGGTCAACCAAGTTCCAAACTTGATTGTCTCCCATGGACTCTATTTCGGATTGCATGGCACTCTGCCATTTTTCGGAGTCTGGGTCCATCATTGCTTCTGCATATGTCGCAGGCTCATCATTGTCCAACAATAATATTTCCCGCATTTCGCGGAGCCTTGCCGACCTTCGTGGTTGTGGCGGTGCTTCTCTTGCCATGGGTATCTCAACTTGTTCTGCTACGTTAGCATCACTCATTGATTCTTGCCCGATTGGCTCATCTTGAACTTCTTCAAGATGCACTGTCTTTCCACTCTTTTCTCCTTTGAGAAACTCTTTCTCTAGGAAAACCCCGTTCCGAGCGACAAACACTTTGCCTTCTGATCGGTTGTAGAAATAATATCCCAAAGTTTCCTTTGGATATCCCACGAAAATGCACTTATCCGACTTGGGTGTGATCTTGTCTGACTGAAGTCGCTTGACAAACACTTCACATCCCCAAATCTTTAGAAAAGACAAACTAGGAACTTTTCCTGTCCACATCTCATATGGTGTCTTAACTACGGATTTAGATGGTACCCTATTAAGTGTGAAAGCTGCTGTTTCTAGAGCGTATCCCCAAAATGACAACGGTAGGTCCGACTGGCTCATCATTGATCGAACCATGTCTAACAAAGTTCGATTACGTCGCTCGGACACACCATTTCTCTGAGGTGTTCCAGGCGGTGTAAGTTGTGGAACAATTCCGCAACTCTTTAGATGATTGCTAAACTCGTGGCTCAAATACTCGCCTCCACGATCAGATCGCAAGGCCTTAATTTTCTTGCCACGCTGATTTTCAACTTCATTCTGAAATTCCTTGAACTTTTCAAAGGTTTCAGACTTGAGCCTCATCAAGTAGACATAGCCGTATCTACTAAAATCATCAGTGAAAGTTATGAAGTATTGGAATCCTCCTCTAGCCGTCGTGCTCATTGGTCCGCATACATCACTATGTACGAGTTCCAACAAGTCTACTACTCTCTCAGGAAATCCTGTGAAAGGCGTCTTGGTCATCTTGCCTAGCAAGCAAGCCTCGCATGTCTCGTATGATTCAAAATCAAACGAAGTTAGAAGTCCATCAGAATGGAGCTTCTTCATGCGCTTATCACTTATATGACCCAAACGACAATGCCACAAGTAGGTAGGACTCAAATCATTAGGCCGAGGCCTTTTAGCACTTACATTACAGACAGGTGAACCATCAAGATTTAAAACAAACAATCCATTCACAATGGGTGCAAAAGCCATAAACATATTATTCTTAGAGATCACACAACCATTGTTTTCACTCGCAAATGAATAACCATCCTTCATCAAACATGAAGGAGATAAAATGTTTCGACTTAAACTAGGAACAAAATAACAATTATTCAACTCCATAATAAATCCTGACGGGAGGTGGAGTTGCATCGTCCCGACGGTCAAAGCAGCAACTCTTGCATTATTGCCCACGCGGAAATCAACTTCTCCTCTTTCCACGCTTCTACTTCTTATCATTCCCTGCATCGAATTGCAAATATGAGCAACCGATCCGGTATCAAATACCCAAGAATTAATAACTGTATCAGCGAGAAATATGTTGTCTATAACATAAACAACAAGCGTACCTGAGGTAGAAGTACTCTTACTTCCGCCGTTCTTCAAGGAAGCTAGGTACTGCTTGCAGTTTCTCTTCCAGTGACCAAGTTCATGACAGTAAAAGCACTCTTTGTCTGGAGCAGGTCCAGGTCCAGCTTTAACCTTGGGCGGTGGGTTTGGCTTGGACGTTCCAGCCTTGCCCTTCTTCTTCCAAGAATTGCCCTTCTTCTTAAAGCTGGGCTTGTTCTGTATCGCCATCACATGGCTGGTACTAGCGCTTTTCTTTATGTCAGCCTCTGCTGTCTTGAGCATACCACACAGCTCATTCAGACCCTTCTCCGTCCCATGCATATGGTAGTTCGAGATGAAGTTCCCATAGCTAGCCGGAAGAGATGAAAGAATGAAATCAGTGGCCAACTCTTGGCCCAGTGGGAAGCCTAGCTTCTCCAACCGTTGAGTGTAACCAACCATCTTGATTACGTGTGGTCCTACTGCTGCGCCTTCTGCTAGCTTGCTCTCAACAAAGGCCTTAGACACATTGAACCTTTCAGTCCTAGCCTGTGTTTGGAACATGTCTCTAAGCGCCACGATCATATCGTGCGCCTCATGGTTTGTTTCGAACTGCATCTGCAGCTCGGGTTCCATGCAAGCAAGCATAAGGCAGCTTACTTCGAGGTTAGCATCACATGCTTTCTTGTAAGCATTCTTAGCAGCAGCGGGTGCATCCTCAGCAGGTTCTTCTGGTAGTAGGTTGTCTAGAACATCTTCCTTTTTCTCAGCCCTGAGAACAATTCTCAGGTTGCGGATCCAATCCGAGTAGTTTGTTCCATTCAACTTGTCCTTCTCAAGGACCGAACGCAAAGCAAACGATGTGGTGGTGTTGCTAGGTGCCATTTAATCTACAACAAAAGTAATGCAAAATACACTAAGACAAACGTATCCATGATAGAGCAAATTACATTAAACTATTTTAACAGAATCTACTCCCACTAAAATCAATATCCCTCTATTGAAACTTAGTGATTCAGGATCCACAACTAACAAGTCTACTAGTGAGCTTTAGCATCACCGCTAGCAAACGAGGTAGATCGGTAAGCAACTTTTGCTAATCATATCACATATGACTCCTGTTGTTGGGTGACATCTTGATGTCTCGGCGCCCAACCTTTATGCCCCAAGGTCCTTAACCGTTAAGATGACCTCGTTAAGCAAACCAACCCTTATGCGTGTAAGTGTCCGACACAAACCCGTCTAGTCAAGGAAAACTAGTGGCACCCTAATTTCATAGACCCACCACTAATTGTACAAGACATGGGACGGTGCAAGTTTTAGTTGGGAGGGCATACTAACTTAAACTTTGCGAGGGATCGTTCTACTTCTAACATCACAGCATGCAGAAAGTAAAACATAAATCAGAATAGCATTCACACAGTTGTGACACAGTATGGCCCGTTTTCATATGGTGATCTCCATCTCCATAGAAGCTGTTCACCATGGTGATCTCCATCTCCATGTTCCATGTGCGCCATCCTCCTGGTGATGAGTCCTCCAAGAACTAGAACATGCTATTACGCCTAATAGCTAGTAAAGAATCTAGTAATGAAGATTACATAGTTGCTTGGATCATCACAGATTGGTACGCAGACCATTAAATACAATAAAGTGACAACACATATGGCTCCTGCCGTGTTGCCGTACGTGCGACACGCAGGTCACGAATGAGTTACACACATGCATCACATACACAAGGGGCCATACTGATCACAAGATACATACATCCTGCAAAAGAGAGTTAGGCGTCCTAACGTTCCAAACTTCGGAGGCCCAAAACTCCATCTTCCAAGCCGAATTTGGCAAATCTGATTTCGCCGAAAACGGTGAAGCGGTTGAATTTCATGTGTAACTTTTTCTGTAGATCAATTTTCGTATAGAAATCGCCCCGATCCGAGATCGTACCGAAAAGTTACGGCTGATTTACCGAAGCATGCGCATACGGCAAAATCCCGACCCCGGCAGTAGATCACATCTACTATAGCACATCTAATGCGCCTGGCGTATGACCCTGGATCTCGTTTCGACCAATCATATTGATCTTCCCTCACTGCAACTGGATTTACGTGTATCACTTAACTCCGATGGCGGAAACCGACCGGTAGGAGTATGTCGTTACACTACCATTGCAGCAAGGGCACGAAATCAGGACATAGATCAAACAGAGAACTCGCATATCTCCATATGCACACATCCCGAATCCAAAACTAAGCAGCTACGGCTTTGATACCACTGTTGGGATACGAGGTAGGCTACGCTAGCGCAAATCAAAATTTCTACCGCGTATAACCAGGAAGAACTGCCGTATAAGGATCACGGGATTACCACTCGACGCACTACTGGTGCGGAAGATGTAGATATGCGTCGGTGCAGTGAAGACGATCACGTAGTCGTACGTAGTCGATCAACGTAGTCGTACGTAGTCGATCACGTCCAGCAGCTCCTCAGCAGCTCGTCCACGTGCACAGCAAGATCGCCTCCGGTGCCGCGGCTAGTCGTCGACTCGTCGTGGCTCGTCGGCGGCTCGTCGATGGCTCGTCCAAGTGCTGCAGGCGCAACACCTCCAAGGTATCCACACGTGCAAGGAGGAAGCGTCGCAAGCCGGACTGCTAGATCCGCGAGTTGCAACAGGCGAGGGCAAGTGTGTTCAGGCAAAAGGTGTAAACCCTAGGGCGCCCCCACCCCTCTATTTATAGAGGTTCCTGATGGGCCTCTGGATCCGAGGCCCATTAGTACTCCTAAACCTAATCCAACTCGGATCAGATCCGAATTGGGCTTCCAGCCCCTTAAGTGTGTGACCCTATGGGTTCGGATACGTATAGACATGGCCCGAGTACTCCTACTCGGCCCAATAGTCGGTAGCGGCCTCTAGCAAGACGTGCCAACTCCTGTACGCATACGAAGATCATATCAGACGAACCATCACAACATAATATACATGCTATTCCCTTTGCCTCACGATATTTGGTCTAGCTTCAAGCCGACCGCTCTTTCTCGATCCTGTGATTCGGAATCCCTTTGTAGGTTAACTCTTAACCGTACGTAGCATGGCCATGCATTTTCTGATCCGATCACTCGAGGGGCCCAGAGATATCACTCTCAATCAGAGAGGGGCAAATCCCATCTTGATTGACCATGTCTCATAGCATGCTTCTTGACAAACCCGAAAGCTACCTTTATAACTACCCTGTTACGGTGTAGCGTTTGATAGCCCCTAAGTAGGTCAATCCACATCTAGAATACATGCGACAATCTCAGGTCTAAGGACAAAGCGTATATGTTGTTTAAAGAGAGAACTACTTCTCGTGTTGGGTCAGTCCTAACACATGTCTCCACATGTGTCCACATTATTAGTTCAACATCTCCATGTCCATGACTTGTGAAACATAGTCATCAACTAATACATGTGCTAGTCTAATATTCATGTGTGTCCTCACATGAACTCCGACTAGGGACAACTTTAGAATAACCATACAAGTAAAGAGTTTCACATACAATTCACATAATTGCAAATCAATTCAAGTAGCCTTTAATGGATATTCAATGAACACAATATACAAATCATGGATACAAATGGAATATCATCATCTCTATGATTGCCTCTAGGGCATACCTCCAACACAAACGACCCCCACGCCGAACACCCTAGCCTGCACCTGTCTAGCGAGGGCATTGACTATGGCGTCAACCTTGTCCTTCTTGGTCTCCGGACAGCCCCACCTCCATGACTGCCGCCACATTGGGCACCCGCCGGTGAACGCTAGCAGCTTGCTGGTACCATCCTCGAGGCCATAGCCATCATCGCAGATGAAGAACTAGTTGGCGTGCCAACTGCGGTTCAAGTCATTCGCCTTCATCTTTGGGTACTTATCCGAGTACCCAAGGCACATCTGGATGGTGATGCCGCCCAGCAGCACGAACTTTGCATCCTCGGAGCTTATCTTCTGCTTGTGGACCTCGAAGGTCCGCCGGAACAGCAACGCATGCGGGGCAATTCCGAGGAAGCCCTCAAACCCGTCAAACTACAGCAGCCCGTTGGGGTTGAATGCTGCAGTTCGATTTGGAGGTCATGAAGAAACCCCCAGAGGAAGGGATGCGTCGGCAGCCCTGAAAGTGCATCGAGGCCCCTAAGTCGGTTTTGGTGAATTGAATGACAAAACGATTAAAGGACTAACTTGTTTGCTTAAGATTGTAAGCAGGGTTTTATTCTCATATTTATAATTTGATATTGTCTCATAAGTTGAATGTGTATTATATGACTCACAATAAAGAAAAGCAAGAAAGTATGTGATCCCGTGATGAAATCGTATGATCAATGACAAGCAAGGGTGAAGTAAAACTTGGGGATATATTTTATGGTTGATCTATAAGTCTCCAAATCATGTGATAGCTTGATTGACAAGTAAAGGGATCATTAAGAAAAGAATAGTGAAATTCACAAATGGATATTGTAAGACTTCATGTGCATATGATAAAAAGACATGAGCTTATGTGTTACATTGGTCTTGTTATTGGAAGCTTGCAATTCATGAGATATTCTTTATCAATCAAGAACAAGCATTTGAAGAGGATTTCAAATGGGATTTCATTGTTGATGTTAAAAGCAAAGCTAAACTCAAAGTGGCAAGAATAGGTGAAGAAATCAAGTGAGATACTAGAGCCAGGGACTAAGCAAGCTTTGGTCAAGCGACAGCTTGAACTATGTGCATTTTGCTAAGGTGAAGTGGCTAGTATCCAGAGGGTTTCGAAGTATCATATTCAAGCCTTACCGAGGGAAGAAATGCAATGCATCTAACCTATTGTGATTGATAAAATGGAGTAACTTAAGGATTCAAGTATATCTCATCATGAACAAGGGAAAAATCTTAAGTCACTAGCTCAAGATGGATATGCTCAAGATGATAGCTATGTTGAGAGCCCTCAAATGATTATTGATCAAAGTTCGAGGATGAAGACATACAAGCTCAAGTGGATGATATAGTGTTTATATTTGTTGACGCCGGATTTTGACACGTGTTTTGAATTGGCGTCAAAGAAGGAGAAAGGGGGCTGATGCGGTGGGCTAGAAGCTACAGTTAGGAATCGGCCGATTGAAGCTACAGTGTTTTGGCCGACTGGCGAAAGAGGAGGCTGGCCGATTGGGAATCAAAGTGGCTTTGCCAGTTTAGGCCTAAGGTGGGCCGAGATGAGAGATTTGCTGAAGAAAGAGATAGGCCCATAGGAAAGTAATAACCAACTCAAGTATGAGTCGAGTTTGTAAATATTTGTTGTCATTTAAAATTAGAGATAAATTCTAGTCGGTTAGGAAATCAGTTGTAACAGGCTATAAATAGCCACCTCTAGAGGTTTGTGAAAACAACACATCAATCAATACAACAAATCTACTTTTCCCTCGTACTTTACTTTCAAGTTGGCGACTTCGCCAAAATACTTTTTCTTTCACGAGTTCGTACGGGTTGGTAGGGCTGCATCGACACGATCTCCGGCCGATTCTGTAAGTTCCACTTATCGAGTAATATCTAACTTTAACTTCGGGTGCATCGCTGTTGCTTCATTTAGATTTATTCACTAGTTATTGATATCAACTAGAATCATAGGTTCTACCTGTTATTTTAGTTCTTATCACCAGTTATCCAGCTTGAGATACGAACTATCGGCTTTTATTACTTTTATTCTTTGTTATCACATAGTCGATTAGATCTATCCCAAGTGTTGCTTCTCTAGCGTTGTTTAGCTTGCTCTAGTAGTTTTCTTTACAATCGCTACACAGTATCGGCTGTTTTATAGCTAGTAACCTTTATAGTGAATCGGCCGATTCGCCGATACGCTTTTAAGACAAATTGGAACTTTAGCCGACCGATGCCCTTGGAATTTAATACTTTTGTTTCTTTGTCAATCAACAGGTCAGATTGACTGGCACGCCATGCGAACCGCACCAGGGTGATAACCCAAACAGGAGTTAAGCAGATTCTCCCAAGTCGTGTGTCCGATGCTGAGAGTTGTCGGCCAATTTCCAGCGCCAACACACTTTTGACACGCCTAGTGGGACCTAACCAAGATCCAACATGTCGAAGGCTACTGAGATTTCTGAGGATAATGTGATCAAAATTACTGAAGCAGATCTCAAGGACGACCAGAAGGAAGAACTTGCAAGGGCTCTAGAAGAATACAGGAAGACATGTCTACAATCCTTTAGTTGTACCAGAAACGGGGAGACCATCAAGAAAGCTCCTCTTCCAACTCCCCGCCATATCAGCATCGCCGAGGACTCAGGAAAGATGTCTAAGATGATTCAACAGTCCGTGTATCAGGCTATGATTGACCAGTCCACGGTGATGACCAGTACCGTGTACAACGCCGTCATCAGTTCCTTTGTCAGCAGCGCAACTCAAGGGTATCAAGGACTAGCTTATGCCCCTCCCATCGTGGCACCAATCAGAGGATTCTTAGCGGTGCCAAACGCATCTCACTCAGCTCCTCAGTCAATGCAGATGCAACATGAAGGCTACAAGACTTCAATGCCCCTGGGGTACAACAGTGCATCATGCTATCAATCGCAAGCGCCGTCTCATCCTACGCCAATTCCCTCCATACAACCGCCACTCTCAAACTCGACGCCATGGGGGGTAGCAGCAACAACCACCGATCTGGATCAGTCAACCAGTTATGGAAAGTCTCCAGTCCAGGCGTTATTCCAATCGGTCACTCGGCTGATAGCCCCACAATACCAGCTAGCCACTTCAGAGATCGGCGGGGGGGGGGGGGGGGGGGAGGGGGCCCCAGAACCACTCAGAGTTGCGGCGATGATAATATTGTACGATGAAACGACAGATGCACTACGTCAGTAGCCATCGGCCACTCAGCCGACAGCCCAGCCACAAGGTCTGCAGCATACTCCAGTCTATCATCCGATCGTGGCACCGCAAATCCAACAGCACGTGTCGATTCCTCACCCGGTCGTGCGTTAGCAGCAGGTGGATTGGGCTGCAAGGATAGCGGAAGTAATTCAAGATCAGTTTGGGTTAAAACCAAAAGTACAGACCTACATGTACAAGATGCCATACCCACCTACTTATGACTTGTTACCGTTCCCTCATCGGTACAAAGTCCTCAACTTTACCAAGTTCTTGGGCCTAGATGACACGTCAATGGTGGAGCACGTGAATAGATTCATCATCCAGTGCGGGGAGGCCGCTACGCAAGATGCTCTAAGAGTCCGACTGTTCTCGTCGTCCTTGTCCGAATCAGCCTTCCAGTGGTTCACTACACTGCCACCAAACTCCATTGTTACCTGGGCCGATTTCAAAAAGCAATTCCATAAATACTTGTATGCGGGGGTCCATGAGATGAAACTGTCAGACCTAACCAGCCTCAAGCAAAGAAGCGATGAGTCGGTGGCCAGTTATATACAATGTTCCAGGGAAGTTAGGAACAAGTGCTACACCTTGGTCTTGACTGACACCCAACTGGCCGATATCGCCTTCTAGGGACTCCTACCGCACATCAAAGAGAAGTACGCCTCCCAGGAGTTCGAAAGCTTGAGCCAAATCGTTCATCGGCTGTCCAAGCAAGAGATATGCCCCTTCGACCAATGAAGGAACTTTCTGAAAAAGGTGGCATACGTGGAAGGATCCGAATAAGAGGAAGAGGCGGAAATCGGTCTAGCAGAGTGGGTAAAACGAAAAAAGCCGATATCGTGCCTGTTTGGAAAGACGGAACCAGAAACATTCAACTTCGACACGTCAAAGGCCGACAAAATCTTCGACTTGCTGCTTCAAGAGGGGCAAATCAAACTTTCACCTTACCACACCATTCCGTCAGTCGAGCAGCTCAAAAAGATGAAATATTGCAAGTGGCACAATGCCACATCCCATGACACAAATGAGTGCAAGATCTTTCGACAACAGATACAGTCGGCTATTGAGCAAGGAAGACTCAAGTTCAAGGTTCTAGCGAAACCAGTGAAGCCGATGAAGATCAATCAGCACCCCTTCCCCGCCAACATGGTCGATGTAGGAAGAAACGCACTCCAAACCAAAGTGCTGATGTCAGAATCGGCAAGAAGGCGTGGCGCTGTGGATCCCAGAAATCAGGCTAGGATCGAGGATGTCAAAGGAAAAGGATAGATGGAAGACGAAGGTGAAAGATCAGAAAGGCCACGTCAGCTTGTTACTTCCCGAGACTTACTCAGCAACTATCAGCGGCAGCGGGAAAATTCACGACGCCGTGAGGAGATGATGCGTCGACACGAGGATCACTGGAGGTGCCCGTTTTTCATCCACTGCTGGGAAAATAACCTTAGATTACCGTCAGCCCATAACTGCCCTGAGTGCAATGGCCAGTATCGCAGCAGCCGTCCGTTAAAGAGATCACGCTCCAGGGATCGAGGACTACAGCCGATTAGCAGAAACAGGCACGAGCAAGAAGATTGGCATGTTTCAGTGCGTGATCGGCTGGGGGGTAGAGTTACCAGCATAATTGGCTGGGGGGCAGGACCAATGCACATGATTGGCTGGGAGAAATGGTCGGTGCCAGAGTCTCAGATGAGAACCCCTTGGGGCGAGAGCCAGACTGGGAGCATGCAAAACCAACAAGCAAACCAGTAAACCCTAGATGGTGCCCGGATGGTCTGACTAAGTCCTAGAAATGGAGGGTCCAGTGTTTGCGCCAATGGGAATAACAGGAGGAAGAACAAAGGTAGGCAATGGATAAGAAAGGGGACAGATCTCGAGTTTGGTTCCCTAGAAGAATAAACGACGATGGAGACAACAATCATGATTCGGCAGTTGACGTCGGCATGGTGTTCATCTTGCTGATGGAGTTCATGGCTCTCGCTGACCGGGACGACGTGACAGGGATAGAGGAACAGATGGCACAATTGGCTCTGGAGCCAATGACCGCCACTTTTGAGAAACCCAAAGATGAAAAACGTCAGCACCTCAAGGCCCTGTTCCTCAAAGGACACTTCAACGGACGATCAGTCACCAAGCTACTGGTAGATGGAGGCGCTGCTGTGAACATCATGCCGTATGCTATGTTCCGCAAGTTGGGAAAAGGGGAAGAGGATCTAACCAAGACAGATATGATGCTCAAGGATTTCGAAGGCAACGTATCTCCAGCCTGGGGAGCACTCTGTGTCAACCTCACCATCGGCAGTAAGACCCTACCCACCACTTTCTTTGTTATAAATGGCAAAGGGTCCTACAATATGTTGCTCGGGCGGGATTGGATCCATGCGAACTACTGCATGCCGTCTACATTGCACCAATGCCTCATACAGTGGGTCGGCGACACCATCGAAGTAGTCACCGCCGATTCCTCCTACAGCGTTGCCGCGGCCGACGCACAACAGTGGAGGTGCGAACATGTTAGATGCATATCTGGCAGAACTTGGGACACTGATTTCCTGAAGGTGTCCGACTTCGGTCTACAGCCGATCCGAGCAGTCGGCTGTGAAGAATCAAATTAAATGGATCAGTTCATCCAAGAAGATGGGAAGCTTGGGCATGGGTTTACGTCGGGCGATTCGCTGGAGATGGTGGACCTTGGGGACAGCAGCAAACCGAGGCCGACATACATTAGTGCTAAGTTAGACCCCGAGTATAAGAGTGAATTAACAAGTTTGTTAAAAGAATTTAAAGATTGTTTTGCTTGGGAGTACCATGAGAGGCCTGGTCTAGACTGGTCCATTGTTGAACACCGGTTGCCTATAAAACCAGGGTATCGGCCATATCAGCAGCCTACATGATGGTGTAAACCTAAAATTCTACCTGATATAAAGGCCGAGATTACAAGATTGATTGAAGCAAGATTTATTCGGCAGTGTCGTTATGCCGAGTGGATTTCCAATATTGTGCCCGTATACAAGAAAAACGGGAAACTGCGGGTGTGCATTGATTTCAGGAATCTTAATCAGGCTACGCCGATGGATGGATACCCGATGCCGACAGCCGATGTTTTAATAGACGCTACTGCAGGACATAAAATCATCAGCTTCATGGACGGTAATGCTGGGTATAATCAAATATTGAAGGCAGAAGAAGATATTTTGAATATAGTCTTCAGATGTCCGGGCCATCTTGGTTTGTTTGAGTGGGTGGTGATGAATTTTGGCTTGAAGAATGCTGGAGCTACATATCAGCGGGCTATGAATTATATATTCCACAAGCTTATTGATGTCCTGGTGGAGATCTACATCGATGACGTCGTGGTCAAGTCAAAGGGGCATCAAGAGAATCTCACCGATTTGTGAAAAGTATTGGAATGCACGAGGAAGCATGGGTTGAAAATGAATCCTAACAAGTGTGCCTTCGGCGTTTCGGCCGGCCAATTTCTGGGTTTCATGGTCCACGAGCGCGGCATCAAAATCAACCAGAAGATTATAGCCGCCATCAACAAAGTTGTGGCCCTACAAGACAAAACCGAGCTACAGTCCTTAATTGGCAAGGTCAACTTCATCCGACGGTTCATATCTAACTTGTCGTGGCGTATTCATACTTTCACCCCTTTGTTGAAATTAAAACACAATCAAGAATTTGCATGGGGTGAGGAACAGCAAAGAACATTGGATGACATCAAACAGTACCTAGTCTCGCCACGAGTATTAGTTCCACCGCAGGTTGATAAGTGTAACAACCTAGATTAATTAAACAGTGTTTTAATCGTAAGAACAAGTCCTTTGTGCTTAAAGAAGAGCTTTGGCAACTTTCAGGCAAGTGGAAGTACCCTTTTTCCCCTCACAAGAAACCCATCAAAAACCCGGTATACAAATATGTGTTGTTGTGTCCAAAACCTAGGTCAAAGTCTCCTGGTTTGGTCAACTCAGCCTCCTTTAGCAATTCCGGCTAAGTCTGGAAATCAGCCCGACCTGGCGCCTTAGGGCAGGTTTACCTTTTGAAAGTTGAGCAGAACATCAGAAAGTCCCTTTGTAAAAGTTGGAGAACTAAGTTCGTACAACAACTTTGTTAATTGGATCTTGGTCCAATTCACCTCCGAAGCTTCCCAAATCTGCAGCTCAAGTCAGCCCCGACCCCTGAAAGCCAGCCAAACTGCCATTTTTCTCTAAGTCTGGGAAACCGGCGTTCCTTCAAACTTTGGAGCTTTGAATCTCCAAATCCACCATGTTTTAGAACTCGGTCAAATTACAAAAGTTGGACCTTGGTCTGTGTACTACAACTTGTGTAAAGGGAGTCAACATGGCGCAGTTTGAAAATCAGGAGATCAAGAGGCTTCAAGATGGGTCCGATAAAGGATCTCGAGGATCCGTCGGCCAGACAGTGCGAGAGCGCGCGTGCGCCACGCTCTACAGCACCGCTACTGTGTGGCATGACCTCGCTGGTGAGCGCCGCCTCGCCCAGTTGCTGGTCGTGACAAGATGGATCAGCGCGCCTAGCTCCCCGATCGCACGTGACAATGACTCGCGGTCCTCCGCTCTGTCCCGTCTCATCTTGCCCAAGGCCTCGCCAGTCGCACCAAGCGCACTGCCCGCAGCTCCGCCGTCGCCCCGGCCACTCTGCGACCGAAGACCGGCCACTACCGCGCTGGTGCTGCCTCGCCTCACGCGTGCATCCACCCCACTTTGATCCCCGGCTGCGCGCCCCAACGCCTTCCAGCCCGCCCGTCACACCCCAGTCGCACTGCCCACGCGCGCGCGCCCTGCAATGCTGCCATCTCCGCCAACCGCCACACAGGCAGTGACAGCTCCTTTCCCCGCCTCGCCAGTAGCGTGTCCCAGCAGAGCCACTAGTTCCATGCATGCTCATGTCACACCGCTCGTCCTGTCACCTCGCCCACAACGCCCTTGCCTGCAATGCCCTTCCCTCCCTCCTGTCCGCCAATGCCGCCATTGCCATCGATGGCCGTAACAGCACGCGCCTGCCCTTCTCCGGCCCACCGGCGCATGCCTTCGCCAAGTAACCAGTGTGACACGACCCCACGCTCGCGCAGACCTAGCAGATCCGCATGCCCAGCAAACTCACTTTGCCCCCTAGCCCTAAATCCTTGCTGCCCAACCAGTGCAAGATTGCGTCCGAGCTCGCCAATGGAGACGCCGACCAATCACCGCCGCGACATAGCACTTCTTTCTCCCTCAATCTTACCCTCTCACCCGCTCGAGCTCGTTTCCTTCCTCCGAACACTTCTGCGCATCTATAAAAAGGTATCGAAGCCTTTTACTGGAGTTCCCTTGGCCTCCCTCTCCACTCCAGCTGCCCTTCCAGAGCCCTCACCACTCGCTCAAGTTCCGCCACCGCACACTCCTCTGCTTCGCGCTCAAGCGCCGCCACTTGAGCTCTCTGTGGAGCTCCCCCTGCCGCCCGACCCCATGCCTTGCCGACCCCACCAACCGCTTCGCCATCCTCTCCTGCAGCTCTAGAGCTTGCTTTTTGTCCACAAGAAGCACCACCGCTGCCGAAATGCTGCCAGGTCCTGCGACACTGATCAAGCCGCTGTTGTTCCCCGTTCCACCTCAGCTTGTTTCTTCGTGACCCCGAGACCTCAACAGTAGGACCGGAGGTGAGCTACCGACCCCTTTTCAGCTCTTCCCGACCCTGAATCGTCCGAGGAAGCGACCGAACCCTGTCCGCCTTGCTCGAGTGCTGTCCGCGGAAGTCTAAGGGTCAGATCGTAAGTTTTCCCCGATCCAACTCTTTTAACTCGAATGAAATTCACAGAAACTTGGAAATTACATCTTAAATTGAGAAAAATCAGAAAAATGTGAACCACTTTGGTTGGAATCCTCGTTCTGAGTAGAATCCAATAAAGTAGGTTTCGCACCTTTTCCTATAGTTTTGGGTTTAAATCCTCCCAACTACTATTGAAATCACCGTCTAAGTGTCTTACCCTTGCATTGCAACTCATGTAGAGTTGAACCTCGCAGACGGCACCTACGAACTTTACCCGGTGCCGTAAGATGAAGTCGTAGCTGAGTCACCACCTACAGGAGTCAAGCCCGTGCACACCGAGGACCAGTTTGCTACCGCCCCGCTTGAAGGCAAGCCCCGGAGCATAAAGTCCTATGTTTCAAATACTTGCAATACAAGTAACTATTTGTTTGTGCATTTACGTTCTAGGAGTTGATTGGAATCGTAGATGCATGACTTAGTTTCCCTTTGATCTGAACACTAGTTTGATAGGCCGAGTAGTTGCAATGCTTAAACAGGACTTGGTAAAAGTCGAGTGATTTCCTGTTACTCGTGAGTTATAGGAGTTGCTTGCTTTACTTATGCTACAACTATAAGGACGATGGACGGGGCAGGGCTCTGTGAACTATTTTGGTGATCGGTGGATTGCCCCGTCTGTCTACATGAAATTGGGTTAAGGTCAAAAAGTGATGGTGTTCGTGATCAAGTGTTTGAAAGTACTAATCTCATACCTAGTATGGGATGGGGAAGCCTAGTACCTTATTGAACCAGGACATGAGCGGTTCAATCCACTGTCTCTAGAATGAAGTTCCCTTGCGGCCGCATGTGGTGACAAGTGTGGTCATAGAACAGCAGAGGCCGGGTCTGTGGAGCCTTGTACCAAGGGAAGTGGGCCCAACATGGGTCTGGGGATTGATGGGGCCAGCCGACGGAGGAAGCGATCCTTCGTGGTGCACGGATGTCGTGAGATTAGGTTCACTATGCATGGTTCAGAATTTCGAATAGATTCGTCTACCTCTCACAGTTTGGGACTACTTGATCGTTATGCTACACTAAGTAAGAATGAAAGGTGATGATGATATAATATTGTTACTTGTTCTAATTGCTTGGAAAATTATGCTTGTTTAGTATAGCTGCTAACTTAGATTGGTAATTAAACATAGAACTGGTGGCTAAAATATTGAAAGTAAGGACCCACACTAGTTGCTGTTGTCAAAACAAACCCCTCAGCCAAAAAGCCTTGCATGTCTAGAAGTTGGTGGAGTAGTTACCACTTGTCGGTTAAGTCTTGTTGAGCATAGTTGCTCAGCCTTGCTTGTGGCACATCTTTCAGGTGATGTTAACGTCTCTGAGTTTGCTGCAAGTGGCACTTGGCCTCCCCAGCTTCCTCCTGGGTGGACGGTCGAGTGGGATCCCTCCTCGGACAATGAGGTTAGGGACCATTGATGTCATGATCGGCCTCGTCGTGACGTCCGACATCGGCGCTAGCTTCCGTTTTTTATTTTCCACTGCTTAAGAACTCTACAAACTATGTTTGAATTTCGAACTTGATGATGTAATAAATTAATGCACTTGGTTAATTTGGATGATCTGTTGTATTCTCTGGAACCACTCACTTTCGAGTGAGCTATGCTTTCTCGGTCCTGTGGAGTGGTTTATCGGATGAAATCCGACGGACTGCCGAGTTAACTTGATTAAAGCACGTGGTCGTGTGTTAGGCGACTTAATTGTGATTTAGCTAAGTTAATTAGGGCGGTTCCACCACAGCTGGTACCAGAGCAGGTTAGCAGAACAGAGAAGACAATAGGTCTTAAACATCTTTTCTAAACTAAAAGCTTGCAAGAAATGTATTTGAAAATTTTCGTACGATCGTTAAGGATGAACTTAGTGCAAGAGGCCCTAGGGGAATTTTGGGTTATTTAAGGTGGCTATTAGCTATTGGTTATTTTACTGACTTCCAGCACTTTGCCCACGTGTATCATATGTGCGCCGAGTTCTGCATCACGAGTATGCGAGGGTTGATAGGGAGTTCTATTCAAAAGAACCTATCATCGCGGTTGTTTTCGCCCACGTTTATTATATGTGGGCAAGGTTCCGTATGATGATTCATGCGAAGGGTGGTATGCTTCGATTCCAATGAGCCTATCATCACAGTTGTTTGCCCATGTTTATAATACATGCGCATGATTCCGCATCATGAGTATGCGAAGGGTTATATGGTCCTATTCAAAGGGGCCTATTTCCACGGTTGTTGCGCTGTCCATGCAGTGTTAAACACATGGGTGCTGTTTCTATAGCGAACGGTAATGAATGGGGACGCTTTCGTGAGTGCTGGCACAAAAGGTTTATGTGGTTGTGTTTTTCTGCAGGTACACTAACTACGCTCGCGTAGGAAAATGATATTAGAAACCCGACTAGCTACTATAGGGAGTGACGTAATTGTTGCCTTGCCACCGGCACTAACCACGTAAGTCCAAAAATTCTTTTTTTGCAATTATTTTGGTTGAGAGGACGAGGTAGGTCGTGCATGTATCATGAAATAAAATCCATGAACCTAAACCCTTGAATCAACCTTGCCCTTGTGTTTAAGCTCTTCTTCGCGTTAAGGATTTTCTAGCTACCTTTTCAGCATGTACCACCTCTCAAAGATCTGAGTGTATCACCCTAATAGGATCTGTCTTCACTCCACTTCTGAATACCAAACTTGTTGCCAATTATCAAAAGAGAATGTTGGTAAAATTTGGGGATTTTTGGATGAATACTTGTTGAAGTTATGAGCTTCTTCTCTAGCCTACCAAAATCTATTTTTCTTTTGGAGTTTCTATCTCATGTTTCTTTTATCGATCTTGGTTCCAGATGGCTGCTCCCGAGCATGTGATTCGTGGCGCGGATGGCACCTCCCACTCTACATGCTTGCACTTCGAGGGTTTTCCCGCTATCTTGTGGGACACCTTGAGGTGGTTTGGGTACCAGTTGCCGCCTCTTTATGCAGGACGCGAGTACGAGGAGCACGGAGTGCAGTAGTGCAACGTGCGTGTAGTCGTACCTCCACCCCTAGTGCAGCCCGAGTGGCCCCAGCTTGAGGTTTCGACCTATGGTCATACCCTCGAGGATACTTGGGAGTCCGTTGCCTTGCAGGCTCTCACCCAGTTTTGCTGGCTACACCATTTCGAGGTCCTTTTGGATCCGATTGGCTTGTTCCCCGCCAAGGACAGGCTGGACATAGCTTGGCTTGATAGGAAGAACAACATGGAGGTGTTGGCCACCTCACACCCGCTGGTCACCATTTCCACCATGACGCGGTGCATGACTGTGTTGTACCGACTGGTTGAGCTTCAGGGGAGAGCTATGGCTATCTTGGCTCGGATAGCTATAGACATCACGGAGCATCTCAATACCACCAAGAGAGATTTGGTGGAACAGTCGTATCAGCTCATCCAGAGGGGTATACGGATTTCTGACATGGACACTCGGATTACCAAACTAGAGGAGGAGGTGACCGACATGGAGCATGATATGGTACTGCTTGCTGAGGAAAAGCTAGAGGTTGAGATGGAGCTCGCTGTTGCTAATGCGCACTTGGATGAGCACCACGCCAAGCTCAATGCCATCCATCCGTAGGAGCAGTAGGGGGAGAATGACCCTATGGAGGAGGAGGAGGAGGAGGAAGACCCCGATGAGGTAGAGGGAGTCTCGAGCATGGACTTTGAGGTGGTTCAGTCTCTGCCCCGAGTTGGTGACGCCCCTTCTCCGACGCACAGTGTTTCCTCTGTGGCAACCTAGATGACTTTTAGATTGCGGTTGTAGTAAGTTGGTCTTTTGTTGTACTCCTCAGCAACCTATATTTTTGGATGGTGATGTAATAGGTTAGCCTTCAGTTGAGTACTCTTCCTGCATTAAGAAACTTGTCATGAAGTGATCTTGGTAGCGGTTATCTTGGCAGATTTAGTTCCTGTTTTCACCTCACTTTTGCTTCTACTTCTGCTCACTTTTGGGATGCACCTTGAATATTAAAGTTGTGTGAAAACTTGTTCTGTAGCCACTCGTGAAATTTCAGCTCTTTCGGGTCTGTCAAACTCGGGTTAGAACCAGTTTTCCGCTGACCAGTTTGCTGAAAAACAGCCGCTTAGCAACGCGCTCGTCTTGCAAATCGATCACGCTACTGTCATTGTCGGTTAGCAAGAATAAAGTGGAAAATTCTGAGAGCAATCCGAGTGCTAACTAAATTGGAAAAGAAGAGATATGCACCTACTCAATAAAAGAGAAGAGATGATGTCCATAACTGAGAAGAGATATGCACCTACTCGATAAAGGATGATACTGCTATCTTTCTCACTGTTGGCAAGATGGATGCTTATAATTCTGCACATAACATTTGACATTATGACTGAGCAAGCTTCGGATTATGTGGCTAATGGAAAAGTATACTCTTGCAGATGGTGCACCAGCCGCTCCAGATCAGCCCCGAGTGGCAGTGGGGATAACCAGGCACCCCCACCACTGTTGGGATACGAGGTAGGCTATACTAGCGCAAATCAAAATTTTCTACCGCGTAAACCAGGAAAACTGTCGTATAAGGATCACGGGATTACCACTCGACGCACTGGTGTGGAAGATGTAGATTCGCGTCGATGCAGTGAAGTCGATCAGCGTAGTCGTACGTAGTCGATCACGTCGACGTCCAGCAGCTCCTCAGTAGCTTGTCCACGTGCAGCAAGATCGCCCTCGTGCCGCGGCTCGTAGTCGGCTCATCGTGGCTCATCGGCAGCTCGTCGTGGCTCATCGGCGGCTCGTCCAAGTGCTGCAGGCGCAACACCTCCAAGGTATCCACACGTGCAGGGAGGAAGCGTCGCAAGCCGGACTGCTAGATCCGTGAGTTGCAACAGGCGAGGGCATGGGAGGCGCGGCAGATGTGTTTGTTGGAGGTATGCCCTAGAGGCAATCATAGAGATGATGATATTCCATTTGTATCCATGATTTATATTGTGTTCATTGAATATCCATTAAATGCTACTTGAATTGATTTGCAATTATGTGAATTGTGTGTGAAACTCTTTACTTGTATAGTTATTCTAAAGTTGTCCCTAGTCGGAGTTCATGTGAGGACACACATGAATATTAGACTAGCACATGTATTAGTTGATGACTATGTTTCACAAGTCATGGACATGGAGATGTTGAACTAATAATGTGGGCACATGTGGAGACATGTGCTAGGACTGACCCAACACGAGAAGTAGTTCTCTCTTTAAACAACATATACGCTTTGTCCTTAGACCTGAGATTGTCGCATGTAGTCAAGATGTGGATCGACCTACTTAGGGGCTATCAAACGCTACGCCGTAACAGGGTAGTTATAAAGGTAGCTTTCGGGTTTGTCAAGAAGCATGCTGTGAGACATGGTCAATCAAGATGGGATTTGCCCCTCTCTGATTGAGAGTGATATCTCTGGGCCCCTCGAGTGATCGGATCCGAAAATGCATGACCATGCTACGTATGGTTAAGAGTTAACCTACAAAGGGATTCCGAATCACAGGATCGAGAAAGAGCGGTTGGCTTGGAGCTAGACCAAATATCGTGAGGCAAAGGGAATAGCATGTATATAATGTTGTGATGGTTCGTCTCATATGATCTTCGTGTGCGTATAGGAGTTGGCATGTCTTGCTAGAGGCCGCTACCGACTATTGGGCTGAGTAGGAGTCCTCGGGCCACGTCTATACGTATCCGAACCCATAGGGTCACACACTTAAGGGGCTGGAAGCCTAATTCGGATGTGATCCAAGTTGGATTAGGTTTAGAAGTACTAATGGGCCTCGGACCCAGAGGCCTGTTAGGAACCTCTATAAATAGAGGGGTGGGGGCGCCCTAGGGTTTACACCTTTTGGCAAAACTCATCTGCCGCGCCTCCCACGCCCTCGCCTGTTGCAACTCACGGATCTAGCAGTCCGACTTGCGATGCTTCCTCCCTGCATGTGTGGATACCTTGGAGGTGTTGCGCCTGTAGCACTTGGACGAGCCGCCGACAAGCCACAACGAGCCGCCGACGAGCCACGACGAGCCGACGACGAGCCGCGGCATGAGGGAGATCTTGCTGCACGTGGACGAGCTGCTGAGGAGCTGCTGGACGTCGACGTGATCGACTACGTACGACAGTTTTCCTGGTTTACGCGGTAGAAATTTTTGATTTGCGCTAGTGTAGCCTACCTCGTATCCCAACAGTAGTATCAGAGCCATAATTGCTTTGTTTTGGATTTGGGATTTGTGCATATGGAGATATGCGAGTTTTCAGTTTGATCTATGTCCTGGTTTCGTGTTCTTGCTGCAATGCTAGTGTAACGACATACTCCGACCAGTCGGTTTCCACCATCGGAGTTAAGTGATACACGTAATTCCAGTTGCAGTGTGCGAAGATCAATGTGATTGGTCGAATCGAAATCCACATTCATACGGCAAGCGCATGAGATGTGCAATAGTAGATGGGATCTACTACCGGGGTCGGGATTTTTGCCGTGTGCGTATGCTTCGGTAAATCAGCCGTAACTTTTTGGCGAAATTAGATTTCCCAAATTCGGCTTGGAAGATGGAGTTTTGGGCATCCGAAGTTTGGAATGTTAGGATGCTTAACTCTGTTTTGCAGGATGTATGTATGTATCTTGTGATCAGTATGGCCCCTTTGTGTATGTGATGCATGTGTGTAACTCATTCGTGACCTGCGTGTCGCGCGTACAGCAACACGGCAGGAGCCATATGTGTTGTCACCTTAATGTATTTAATGGTCTGCGTACCAATCTGTGATGATCCAAGCAACTATGTAATCTTCATTACTAGCTTCTTTACTAGCTATTAGGTGTAATAGCATGTTCTAGTTCTTGGAGGACTCATCACTAGGAGGATGGCGCACATGGAACATGGAGATGGAGATCACCATGGTGAAAAGGTTCTATAGAGATGGAGATCACCATAAGAAAATGGGCCATACTGTGTCACAACTGTGTGAATGCTATTCTGTTTATGTTTTACTTTCTGCATGCTATGATGTTAGAAGTAGAACGATCCCTCACAAAGTTTAAGTTAGTATGCCCTCCCAACTAAAACTTGCACCATCCCATGTCTTGTACAATTAGTGGTGGGTCTATGAAATTAGGGTGCCACTAGTTTTCCTTGACTAGACGGGTTTGTGTCGGACAATTACACGCATAAGGGTTGGTTTGCTTAATAAGGTTAACTTAACAGTTAAGGACCTTGGGGCATAAAGGTTGGGCGCCGAGACATGGAGATGTCACCCAACAACAGGAGTCATATGTGATATGATTAGCAAAAGTTGCTACCGATCTACCTTGTTTTGCTAGCGGTGATGCTAAAGCTCACTAGTAGACTTGTTAGTTGTGGATCCTGAATCACTAAGTATCAATAGAGGGATATTGATTTTAGTGTAAGTAGATTCTGTTAAAATAGTTTAATGTGATTTGCTCTATCATGGATACGTTTGTCTTAGTGTATTTTGCATTACTTTTGTTGTAGATTAAATGGCACCTAGCAACACCACACCATTTGCTTTGCGTTTGGTCCTTGAGAAGGGCAAGTTGAATGGAACAAACTACTCGGATTGGATCCGTAACCTGAGAATTGTTCTCAGGGCTGATAAAAAGGAAGATGTTCTAGACACCCCACTACCACCAGTACCTGCTGATGATGCATCTGCTGCCGTTAAGGCTGCTTACAAGAAGGCATTTGATGCTAATCTTGAGGTAAGCTGCCTTATGCTTGCTTGCATGGAACCCGAGCTGCAGATGCAGTTCGAAACAAATCATGAGGCACATGATATGATCCTTGCGCTCAAGGACATGTTCAAGACACAGGCTAGGACTGAAAGGTTCAATGTGTCCAAAGCCTTTCTGGAGTGCAAGCTAGCAGAAGGCGCAGCAGTAGGACCACATGTAATCAAGATGATTGGTTACACTCATCGATTGGAGAAGCTGGGCTTCCCAATGGGCAAAGAGTTGGCCACTGACTTCATTCTTTCATCTCTTCCGCCTAGCTATGGGAACTTCATCTCAAACTACCATATGCATGGGACGGAGAATGGTCTGAATGAACTGTGTGGTATGCTCAAGACAGCAGAGGTAGACATTAAGAAAAGCGTTAGTACCAGCCATGTGATGGCTGTACAAAACAAGCCTACCTTCAAGAAGAAGGGCAATTCTTGGAAGAAGAAGGGTAAGGCTGGAGTGTCCAAGCCAAACCTAGCGCCTAAGGCTAAAGCTGGACCTGCTCCAGATAAAGAGTGCTTTTATTGTCACGAACCTAGTCACTGGAAGAGAAACTGGAAGCAGTACCTAGCTTCGTTGAAGAATGGCGGAAGTAAGAGTACTTCTACCTCAGGTACGCTTGTTGTTAATGTTATAGACAACATATTTCTCGCTGATACAATTATTAATTCTTGGGTATTTGATACCGGATTGGTTGCTCATATTTGCAATTCGATGTAGGGAATGATAAGAAGTAGAAGCGTGGAAAGTGGAGAAGTTGATTTCCGCGTGGGCAATAATGCAAGAGTTGCTGCGTTGACCGTCGGGACGACGCAACTCCACCTCCCGTCAGGATTTATTATGGAGTTGAATAATTGTTATTTCGTTCCTAGTTTAAGTCGAAACATTTTGTCTCCTTCATGCTTGATGAAGGATGGTTATTCATTTACGAGTGAAAACAATGGTTGTGTGATCTCTAAGAATGATATGTTTATGGCTTTTGCACCCATTGTAAATGGATTATTTGTTTTAAATCTTGATGGTTCACCTGTCTGTAACGTAAGTGCTAAAAGGCCTCGGCCTAATGATTTGAGTCCTACCTACTTATGGCATTGTCGTTTGGGTCATATAAGTGAAAAGCGCATGAAGAAGCTCCATTCTGATGGACTTCTAACTTCGTTTGATTTTGAAACATACGAGACATGTAAGGCTTGCTTGCTAGGCAAGATGACCAACATGCCTTTCACAGGATTTCCTGAGAGAGCAGTAGACTTGTTGGAACTCGTACATAGTGATGTATGCGGACCAATGAGCACGACGGCTAGAGGAGGATTCTAATACTTCATAACTTTCACTAATAATTTTAGTAGATATGGTTATGTCTACTTGATGAGGCACAAGTCCGAAACCTTTGAAAAGTTCAAGGAATTTCAGAATGAAGTTGAAAATCAGCGTGGCAAGAAAATTAAGGCCTTACGATCTGATCATGGAGGCGAGTATTGGAGCCACGAGTTTAGCAATCATCTAAAGAGTTGCGGAATTGTTCCACAACTTACGCCGCCTGGAACACCTCAGAGAAACGGTGTATCCGAGCGACATAATCGAACTTTGTTAGACATGGTTCGATCAATGATGAGCCAGTCGGACCTACCGTTATCATTTTGGGGATACGCTCTAGAAACAGCAACTTTCACACTTAATAGGGTACCATCTAAATCCGTAGTTAAGACACCATATGAGATGTGGACTGGAAAGGTTCCTAGTTGGTCTTTTCTAACGATTTGGGGATGTGAAGTGTTTGTCAAGCGACTTCAGTCGGACAAGATCACACCCAAGTCGGATAAGTGCATTTTCATGGGATATCCAAAGGAAACTTTAGAATATTATTTCTACAACCGGTCAGAGGGCAAAGTGTTTGTCGCTCGGAACGGGGTTTTCCTAGAGAAAGAGTTTCTCAAAGGAGAAAAGAGTGGAAAGACAGTGCATCTTGAAGAAGTTCAAGATGAGCCGATCGGGCAAGAATCAATGAGTGATGCTAACGTAGCAGAACAAGTTGAGATACCCATGGCAAGAGAAGCACCGCCACAACCACGAAGGTCGGCAAGGCTCCGCGAAATGTGGGAAATTTTATTGTTGGACAATGATGAGCCTGCGACATATGCAGAAGCAATGATGGACCCAGACTCCGAAAAATGGCAGAGTTCCATGCAATCCGAAATAGAGTCCATGGGAGACAATCAAGTTTGGAACTTGGTTGACCCGCCTGATGGTGTTAAAGCCATAGAGTGCAAGTGCATCTATAAGAAGTAAAAGGACATGGATGAAAATGTTCACATCTATAAAGCAAGACTTGTCGCAAAAGGTTTTCAACAAGTTTAAGGAGTTGACTACGACGAGACTTTCTCGCCCGTAGTGATGCTTAAGTCCATTCGGATTATTCTAGCTATAGCTACATATTTCGATTATGAGATATGGCAGACGGATGTCAGGACAGCTTTCCTGAATGGAAACCTAGCTGAGGACATGTATATGATACAACCTGAGGGTTTTGTCGATCCAAAAAATGCTGAAAAGGTATGCAAGCTTCAAAGATCCATTTATGGATTGAAGCAAGCATCTAGGAGTTGGAACATTCATTTTGATGAAGTGGTCAAAGGGTTTGACTTCACCAAAAATGAAGAAGAGTCTTGTGTTTACAAGAAGGTTAGTGGGAGCTCTGTAGTATTTCTAATCTTATATGTGGATGACATATTACTGATTGGAAATAACATTCCTATGTTTGAGTCCGTAAAGACTTCACGGAAAAATAGTTTTTCGATGAAGGACTTAGGGGAAGCAGCATATATTCTGGGCATTAAGATCTATAGAGATAGATCGAGAAGGCTTATATGTTTAAGCCAAGATACTTACTTTGACAAAATGTTGAAGCGGTTCAGCATGGAAGAGGCAAAGAAAGGGTTCTTGCCTATGTCACATGGCATACATCTCAGCAAGACTCAGTGTCCTTCGACTGCTGATAAGCGGGATCGCATGAGTAGAGTGCCATATGCCTCGGCTATTGGATCTATCATGTATGCAATGATAAGTACTCTCCCAGATGTTTCATATGCGCTAAGTATGACAAGCAGACACCAATCTGATCCAGGTGAGAGTCACTGGACAGCGGTGAAAAACATTCTTAATTACTTGAGAAGGACTAAAGATATGTTCCTCGTCTATGGAGGTGAGGAGGAGCTCGTTGTAACAGGTTACACCGATGCTAAATTCCAAACCGATAGAGATGATTCAAAGTCACAATCAGGATTTGTGTTCACGCTAAATGGTGGTGCTGTTAGTTGGAAGAGTTCCAAGCAGGAGACGGTGGCCGATTCTACGACAAAAGCCAAGTACATCGCGGCTTCAGAAGCCGCGAAGGAGGGTGTTTGGATAAGGAATTTCCTCATTGAGCTTGGTGTGTTCCCGAATGCGTGCAGCCCATTGAATCTCTACTGTGATAACAATGGGGCAATTGTGCAAGCAAAGCAGCCAAGGAACCACCAGAAGAACAAACACGTAATGCGGCGATTTCATCTCATTCGAGACTTTGTTAACCGGGGTGAGATCAAGATATGCAAAATACACACGGATCTGAACACTGATCCGTTAACAAAACCACTCCCGCAGGCTAAGCATGATGCGCATGTAAGAGCTATGGGTATTAGGTACCTTCTAGATTGACTCTAGTGCAAGTGGGAGACTGTTGGAGGTATGCCCTAGAGGCAATCATAGAGATGATGATATTCCATTTGTATCCATGATTTATATTGTGTTCATTGAATATCCATTAAAGGCTACTTGAATTGATTTGTAATTATGTGAATTGTGTGTGAAACTCTTTACTTGTATGGTTATTCTAAAGTTGTCCCTAGTCGGAGTTCATGTGAGTACACACATGAATATTAGACTAGCACATGTATTAGTTGATGACTATGTTTCACAAGTCATTGACATGGAGATGTTGAACTAATAATGTGGGCACATGTGGAGACATGTGCTAGGACTGACCTAACACGAGAAGTAGTTCTCTCTTTAAACAACATATACACTTTGTCCTTAGACCTGAGATTGTCGCATGTATTCAAGATGTGGATCGACCTACTTAGGGGCTATCAAACGCTACGCCGTAACATGGTAGTTATAAAGGTAGCTTTCGGGTTTGTCAAGAAGCATGCTGTGAGACATGGTCAATCAAGATGGGATTTTCCCCTCTCTGATTGAGAGTGACATCTCTGGGCCCCTCGAGTGATCGGATCCGAAAATGCAAGGCCATGCTACATACGGTTAAGAGTTAACCTACAAAAGGATTCTGAATCACAGGATCGAGAAAGATCGGTCAGCTTTGACCTAGACCAAATATCGTGAGGCAAAGGGAATAGCATGTATATAATGTTGTGATGGTTCGTGTGATATGATCTTCGTGTGCGTATAGGAGTTGGCACGTCTTGCTAGAGGCTCCTACCGACAATTGGACTGAGTAGGAGTACTCGGGCCATGTCTATACGTATCCGAACCCATAGGGTCACACACTTAAGGGGCTGGAAGCCCAATTTGGATGTGATCCGAGTTGGATTAGGTTTAGAAGTACTAATGGGCCTCGGACCCAGAGGCCTGTTAGGAACCTCTATAAATAGAGGGGTGGGGACGCCCTAGGGTTTACACCTTTTGGCAAAACTCATCTGCCGCACCTCCCATGCCCTCGCCTGTTGCAACTCACGGATCTAGCAGTCCGGCTTGCGACCCTTCCTCCCTCCACGTGTGGATACCTTGGAGGTGTTGCGCCTGCAGCACTTGGATGAGCCGCCGACAAGCCACGACGAGCCGCCGACGAGCCACGACGAGCCAACGACGAGCCGCGGCACGAGGGAGATCTTGTTGCACGTGGACGAGCTGCTGAGGAGCTGCTGGACGTCGACGTGATCGACTACGTATGACTACATTGATCAACTTCGCTGCATCGACGCGACTCCACATCTTCCGCACCAGTAGTGCATCGAGTGGTAATCCCGTGATCGTTATACGGCAGTTTTCCTAGTTTACGCGGTAGAAATTTTTGATTTGCGCTAGTGTAGCCTACCTCGTATCCCAATAGTGTTTCACCGAAAAGGTGTAAACCCTAGGGCACCCCCACCCCTCTATTTATAGAGGTTCCTAACGGGCCTCTGGGTCTGAGGCCCATTAGTACTTCTAAACCTAATCCAACTCGGATCACATCCGAATTGGGCTTCCAGCCCCTTAAGTGTGTGACCCTATAGGTTTGGATACGTATAGACATGGCCCGAGTACTCATACTCGGCCGAATAGTCGGTAGCGGCCTCTAGCAAGAAGTGCGAACTCCTATATACACACGAAGATCATATCAAACGAACCATCACAACATCATATACATGCTATTCCCTTTGCCTCACGATATTTGGTATAGTTTCAAGCCGACCGCTCTTTCTCGATCCTGTGATTCGGAATCCCTTTGTAGGTTAACTCTTAACCGTACGTAGCATGGCCATGCATTTTTGAATCCGATCACTCGAGGGGCCCAGAGATATCACTCTCAATCAGAGAGGGGCAAATCCCATCTTGATTGACCATGTCTCATAGCATGCTTCTTGACAAACCCGAAAGCTACCTTTATAAGTACCCTGTTACGGCGTAGTGTTTGATAGCCCCTAAGTAAGTCGATCCACATCTTGAATACATGCGACAATCTCAGGTCTAAGGACAAAGTGTATATGTTGTTTAAAGAGAGAACTACTTCTCGTGTTCGGTCAGTCCTAGCACATGTTTCCACATGTGCCCACATTATTAGTTCAACATCTCCATGTCCATGACTTGTGAAACATAGTCGTCAACTAATACATGTGCTAGTCTAATATTCATGTGTGTCCTCAAATGAACTCCGACTAGGGACAACTTTAGAATAACCATACAAGTAAAGAGTTTCACACACAATTCACATAATTGCAAATCAATTCAAGTAGCCTTTAATGGATATTCAAGGAACACAATATAAATCATGGATACAAATGGAATATCATCATCTCTATGATTGCCTCTAGGGCATACCTCCAACAACCACCACCGCCCCTTCCACCGTCACTCGCAGATGTCCTGGCTGCACAAACTGAACTCTTGCAACACTTGGTCTAGGGGCAACAACAACAGCAGCAGCAGCAGCAGCCACCACAGGGAGGATGAGGTCCCCCGCACCCCCAGGTCGCCTGGTATGAGGATTTCCTAGGCACGCAGCCCCCGACCTTCCACAAGTCAGAGGACCCGCTGGATGCTGACGCCTGGATTCGTACAATTGAATCAAAGTTTGAGCTTCTCACCGCCCCATGCCCCGACCAGAATAAGGCTCGATTCGTAGCACAGCAGCTGCGTGGTTTCGCCCGTCTTTGGTGGGACCACTACCACACTATGCTGCCGGCTGATCACCTTGTCGGCTGGGATGAGTTCAAGACTTCCTTCAGGGGCCATCATATCCTAGAAGGCCTACTAGAGCGTAAGCTCAATGAGTTCCTAGCCCTTACCCAGGGAAACCGCGACGTCCTACAGTACGCGCAGGCCTTCAATGACCTACAATGAGCTAGTAAATCTATCCATTTCCAAAGAAGACTGCATGAAGGCCCTCAAGGCCAACCTGAAGCGAAAACTCCTATGGTACAACCGAGCTAGCCTGCTCAGAAGTTCAGAATGGTTTCCCCTCTAGCACCTCACAGGCCCGCGCAGCCTGGGAGATGGGTTGGTCACCCTCCACCATTGGCAGCACCTCGTTTCCCTGGTTTCCAGCCACATTGCCCCGACCCAACCTACCACCATCGCAGCGCCCTGTGAATGGTAACCGCTGCTTCACCTACGACAACGTAGGGAACTTTGCCAAGGACTGCCCCAGAAACAAGAATCAGCGCCCCGGTCAGAGTAATACTGTGGCTAACAAGGGAAAGAATCCCAAGGTGCAGGCCCGACAAGGGAGACTAAACTTCACCAGTCTGACAGAACTCCCGGAAGGTGCGCCAGTGATGACGGGTACATTCCTTGTCCATAATCAACCTATTCTTATTTTGTTTGATTCGGGAGCATCTCATAGTTTCATTGGGAATAAGACTGGCGAGAGATGTGGGTTGAGCGTTGGTCACACCAAAGGGTCGTATATGATCTCAACCCCGGGAGGAAAAATAGCTTTAGACAAGATAATTAACCTTGTGCCTATCAAGTTAGGACAGATCCTTTTTAAGGAAAACCTCATCATCCTCGACCTAGAGGGGATAGACATCATCTTGGGTATAGACTGGATGACCCAACATTAAATATCTGCTCAAGCTGTCCACATAAGCTCACCCCTATACGGCGACTCTACCCTACACTTGTCCCACCCCGAGTACGTAAAACCTATGCATATCCGGTGATGGCAACCCGGATAGAAGACATTCCTATTGTCTGTGAGTACCCCGATGTATTTCCGGATGATCTGCCCGGCATGCCACCAGATAAAGATATTGAGTTTGCTATTGAGCTACAGCTAGGCACAACTCCTATATCAAAAAGGCTCTATCGGATGCCACCTACCGAGTTGGCAGAACTAAAAACCCAACTGCATGAACTCCTGGAAAAGGGATTTATTCGTCCCAGTACTTCACCATGGGGTTGCCCAGCATTGTTCGTAAAGAAGAAGGATGAGAGTCTGCGCATGTGTGTGGATTACCGATCTCTCAATGCGGTTACTATCAAAAATAAGTACCCTCTTCCCCGCATTGATGTGTTGTTTGATCTGGAGCTAGAGTATTTTTGAAGATAGATCTTCGCTTTGGTTATCATCAAATCAAGATCCGACCATGTGATATTCCCAAAACTGCCTTCTCCACACAATATGGACTCTATGAGTACCTGGTTATGTCTTTTGGACTCACTAATGCACCCGCTTATTTCATGTACCTCATGAATTTGGTGTTCATGCCTGAGTTGGACAAGTTCGTTGTGGTATTCATTGATGATATCTTGGTGTACAGGAAGAACGAGGAAGAACATGCTGAGCATCTTCATGTGGTTCTTCAGCGTTTAAGGGATCATCAGCTATATGATAAATTCTCCAAGTGTGAGTTCTCTCGTGATGGCATAGCAGTCGACCCCAGCAAAGTGCAAGACGTCACGGACTGGAAGCCACCCACTTCGGTTCATCAAATCCGAAGTTTTCTTGGTCTAGCAGGCTATTATCGGTGATTCATCTCGGATTTCTCAAAAATAGCCAAGCCTATGACTGAGTTGTTAAAGAAAGGAGCCAAATTCATATGGAGTGATAAATGTGAAGAAGCCTTCCACACCCTAAGAAGACTCTTGAACTCATGAACTGAACTACCCTACACATGATCTTGAGCTGGCAGCAGTGATTCATGCTTTAAAAATATGAAGACACTATCTGATAGGCACTCGCTGCAATATCTACACCGATCACAAGAGCCTCAAGTATATCTTTACTCAAGAAGACCTTAATATGCTCCAAAGAAGATGGTTAAAACTCATCAAGGATTATGATTTGGAAGTGCATTATCACCCTGGCAAAGCCAACATAGTAGCAGATGCTCTTAGCCGCAAGGTTCATTGCAATTGTTTGTCGGCAACCAACTTCACAGGAACCCTATGTCATGAGATGGAAAAACTTAGTTTGGAAATTATTTCCAATGGCACCCTCGGTCATGTTTCCATTGAATCTACTTTGGAAGACCAAATTGGGATGGCACAATTAGAAGATGAGGAAATAAAGCTAATTAAGGAGAAAGTGGCACAGGGAAATGAGGGGTATAAGCATTTCCGACAATATGAAAATGGGAGAGTGTACTATGAGAACCGACTTGTTGTCCCATCTTAGAAAGCAAATACTGGATGAAGCACATCTCTCCAAGTTCTCGATTCATCCTAGAAGCAATAAGATGTATCATTGCCTCCGTCAAACATTTTGGTGGAGTGGAAGGAAGCCAAAAATCGCGTGCTATGTCTCGGCGTGCGACACGTGTCAACGTGTCAAGGCAAGCCATTTGAAGGTAGCAGGTACCTTGCAACCGCTACCTATTCCATCTTGGAAATGGGAAGATATCAGCACGGATTTCATTGTGGGATTACCCGTTACCTCTGAGTGCCATGATTCTATTTGGGTTATAGTGGACCACCTCACCAAATCTGCATACTTTCTTCCTGTTCACACCACCTACACCGCCAAGAAATATGCAGAGTTGTATCTTGACCGCATTGTTTCCTTGCATGGTGTTTCGAAAACGATCATCTCTGATCGAGGTGCTCAGTTTGTGGCACGTTTTTGGGAACAACTACAGTCGTCACTTGGCACCAAGTTAATTCATAGCTCCACTTACCACCCTCAAACTGATGGCCAATCAGAAAGGGTAAACCTAATCCTAGAAGACATGCTACGCGCTTGCGTTATACACTTTGACAAGAATTGGGATAAATGCTTAACCTTAGCAGAGTTCTCTTACAATAATAGCTACCAGTCTAGCTTAAAAATGGCACCATTCAAGGCCTTGTATGGCAGAAGGTGTCGAACACCATTGAGTTGGTCACAAGTGGTAGAAAGAAGAACCGATGGATGCGATCTGGTGATTGAAGCCGAAGAACAAGTAAAAGTGATCCAGGCACACCTCAAGACCGCCCAATCACAGCAGAAAAGTTACTCCGACAAAAGGAGGAGACCCTTGCAGTTTGATATTTGTGATCATGTATACCTCCGAGTCTCCCCGACTAAAGGTGTGCAACGGTTTGGAGTAAAGGGGAAATTGGTTCCCTATGACATTGGCCCTTATGAGATTGTGGAGATATGCGGACCCGTTGCATATCGGATTCGACTACCTGAACAGCTTTCAGCTATTCATGACTTCTTCCATATCTCTCAACTGAAGAAATTTGTCTTGGAGCAAGAACAACTTGAAATCGAACCTGACTTATCCTATGCGGAATATCCTGCCAAAGTACTCAATCCTAAGGAGAGGTACACCCGACGGCAAGTTATGAAGATGTATAAGATTCAGTGGAGTAACCACACAGAAGATGAAGCGACATGGGAAATAGAGAATACCTGAATAAGCACTTCCATGGTTTTCTTTTCGACCAAGGAGGTAAGACCCACAAACCACACTAGTTGTCCTTGCACTCGAATCTCAGGACGAGATTCTTTTTAAGGGGGGTAGGCTGTAACAACCTAGATTAATTAAACAGTGTTTTAATCGTAAGAACAAGTCCTTTGTGCTTAAAAAAGAGCTTTGGCAACTTTCAGGCAAGTGGAAGTACCCTTTTTTCCCTGACAAGAAGCCCATAAAAAACCCAGTATACCAATCTGTGTTGTTGTGTCCAAAACCCAGGTCAAAGTCCCCTGGTTTGGTCAACTCAGCCTCCTTTAGCAATTCCGGCTAAGTCTGGAAATCAGCCCGACCTGGCGCCTTAGGGCGGGTTTATCTTTTGAAAGTTGAGCAGGACATCAGAAAGTCCATTTGTAAAAGTTGGAGAACTAAGTTCCTACAACAACTTTGTTAATTGGACCTTGGTCCAATTCACCTCCAAAGCTTCCCAAATCTGCAGCTCAAGTCAGCCCCGACCCCTGAAAACTAGCCAAACCTCCGCTTTTCTCTAAGTCTCGGAAACCGGCGTTCCTTCAAACTTTGGAGCTTTGAATCTCCAAATCCACCATATTTTTGAACTCGGTCAAATTACAAAAGTTGGACCTTGGTCTGTGTACTACAATTTGTGTAAAGGGAGTCAATGTGGCGCAGTTTAAAAATTGGGACATCGAGAGGCTTGAAGATGGGCCCGGCAAAGGATCTCGCGAATCCGTCGGCCAGATAGCGCCAGAGCGCGCGTCCGCCGCGCTCCCGAGCACCGCCGCTGCGTGGCGTGACCTGACTAGCGAGCGTCGTCTCGCCTAGTCGCTGGCCGTGACAAGATGGATCAGCGCACCTCGCTCCCCAGTCACGCACGACGGTGACCCTCGGTCCTCTGCTCTGTCCTATCTCGTCTTGCCCGAGGCCTCGCCGACAGCGCCAGGCGCACTGCCCGCAGCTCAGCCGTCACCTTGGCCACTCTGCAACCCAAGACCGGCCGCTGCCGCGTCAGTGCTGCCTCGCCTCACGTGCGCATCCACCCCACCTGGATCCCTGGCCACGCGCCCCAACGCCTTCTGGCCCTGCCGTCACACCCCAGTCGCGCTACCCGCGCGCGCGCCCTGCGACGCTGCCATCTCCGCCAACCGCCGCGCAGGAAGTGACAACTCCTTCCCCGCCCTCGCCAGGAGTGTGCCTGTAACGACCTTGGTTAAATCAGACGAGTTAATCTTAATCCGAGTCCCAAATCCCACTGACTCAACTCTTGCTGAGCAAGAGCGCTCCAAGTCCGGTTCTCAGCCCTGACCCCTAAAAACTCAACCCAAAACCGCCGGTTCTTTCTCAGTCCAAAGGCAGTGTTCCTTCCAATCTTGGAGTAGTGGAGAAACCAAGACTGACTGGTGGACCCTAAATCTTTCCCCGGATCTCCCAAGGCAGACGCGCCCGAGCAGCATGCGCATGCTTCAGAGCTTCCCCGCCGCGTGGCTTGATCTCTCTGACGCCCGCCGCTTCGCCTAGTCGCCGGTCGCGACAGGATGGATCAACGCGTCCTCCTCCCCAATCGCAGTGGAAGCCCTCTTCAACCCTTTCTGCTTCACCTCATCTCACTCGCGTCTTCACCGGCCGCGCCAAGGTGCCCCGTCGCCGCCGTGGCAGAGTTTTCCCGCAGCTGCGTCAGACCACCTCGCGACCCGCGCCCATCATCTCGCCCGGATCCCCGGCTGCAAGACCCGATGCCTTCCGGTTTTCCCGCCTCTCCACAGTGGCGCCGCCCATGAACTCGCTCCACGACGATACCTCCCTCGCCAACCCCGACTCTGGCAGCGACAGCTCCTTTATCCACCTCACCAGTGACGTGCTCCGACAATGCCGCTGTTTCGCGCTCGCCCGCGCCGCCGCTCGCCCTGTCACTTCGCCTGCTGCAACCTCGCTTACAGCGCCTTCCTTCCAGTCACACGCCTGTCCAGTCACCGCCCTCAAATCCGCCGCTCAACACGACCAGACCACGCGCGCCTCCGCCAAATCTAAATCCTGGCAAAACCGTGCCTGCGCCGCCTTGTCTCCAGTACCCAATAGCCGAAGACTCTATCTCCAAGGTCCTGTTCCGTCGCCCATCGTCGCTCAATTGCCGCCATGGCAGCGCACTCCATCTTTTTCTTCCCGGTCTTTGTGCTGCTCAAAATCTCTCTCTTCCGCGCAGCTATAAAAGGGAATACCAGAGTCCCACCGGAGTTCCTTCGCCATCGCTGTTTCACCACCCCTACTCTGAGAGCACTTGAGCACTTCCGCTGAGATCTTGAGAAGTTTCCCTCTCCGCTCAAGTCTGCTTCTCCCCAATCCACCCAGCCGTCTGCTCCTCCGTGCTGTGCTAGAGCTTCCTTGTTGCCCACAAGAAGCTCCACCGCCGCCGGAGCACCGTCAAACCTCACCGCCGCTCAAGCCTTAGTGCTTAAGTCTTTCCACCCAAGTCTACTCCTTCCTAACCCCAAGCTTCACCTATAAACCTGAAGGTAAGCTGCCGACCCCTTTCCAGTTCGCCCGACCCCTTTTCCGTCTCGCCCGACCCTGTCTGCTTCGCCGACCCTTATCCACCTCGCCCGAGGGCTCGGTTGTATCCTTTTCCTTGACCCGAGGGTATCTATGCCAATTATCGAGGACGTCTCTATGTTAAGTCTGAGGACCTCAGCACAGTTATTCCTTAAGTTAAGGGTCAGATCCCAAATTTACCCCCATCCAACCCTTTTATCCTGTTCTCCACCAACTAAAGTAAACTTCCCCCACCTTTTCTGTAGCCTTGCTACAAGTGTCCGAGCTTTAACTTGCAAGTGTTGCTGAAATAACCGTCTAAATGCTACCTCCTGCATTTGCATTTGTGTAGAGTTACATCTCGCTGACGGCGTCTACGAGCTACACCCGGTGCCTGAAGACGGAGCTGTAGCAGAGCCGCCAATCCTAGAAGCCGAAGCAGCCCCAGCTGAAGACCAGTTACCTCCCCTCCGCTTGAAGGCAAGCCCCGAAGCATGAACCCACCTTTCCAAACTTGCACATGCCTTCCTTCTCATGATTGTGCATTTACGTATAGGAGTTGTTTGCAACCATAGATGCATGCCATAGTTCCTTTGAAATGTACACTAGTCTGTTGGGTCGAGTAGTTGCAATGCTTAATAGGACTCGGTAAAAGTCGAGTGATTTCCTGTCACTCGCGAGTTATAGGAGTTGGTTGTTTTCTTCTGTTACAACTATAAGGACAATGGACGGGGCAGGGTTATGGTTAACTCTTTTGGTGGTCGGCTGATCGCCCCGTCTGTTTATTGAACCTGTTAAGGCCCGACAGTGGTGGTGTTCGTGATCAAGTGTTTGAAAGTATTAATCTCATACCCAGTATGGGATGGGGAAGCCTAGTACGTGATTGAAACTAAACGTGAGCGGTCGCTCCACTATCCTTGGAACGAAGTTCCCTTGCAGCCGCACGTGGTGGCAAGTGTGCTCACAGAATGGCAGAGGCCGGGTCTATGGAACCTTGCACCAAAGGAAGTGGACCCGACACGGGTTAGAGAATTGATGGGGAAGGCCGACACAGGAAGCGACCCTCAGTGGTGCGCGGATGTCGTGAGGTTAGGTTCACCATGCATGGTTAAAGAACTCGAATCGATTTGTCTGCCTCTCATAGTTTGAGATTGCTTGATCGCAATACTACACTGAGTAATGAAGGAGTCTGATGATGACATGGTCTTGATGTTAAGCTTATATACATAAGGTTGGCTCTATGTTTGCTTAGAGTAAGTGGCTGACGTAGATTGGTTAATGAACTTAGAATCTGAGCTAAAACTTTGAAAGCAAGGACCTAGCATAGTCGCTTTTGGCAAACAAAACCCCTCAGCCAAAGAGCCTTGCATGTCTAGACGTGGTGGAGTAGTTTTTACCACCGGTCGGTTAAGTCTTGTTGAGCTTAGAAGCTCAGCCTTGTTTGTGGCTTCTCTGTTCAGGTGAAGTTGCAACTTCTGAGCTTGCTGCTGGCACTTGGCCGCCCCAGCTCCCTCCGGGTTGGACGGTCGAGTGGGATCCCTCCTCAGAGTGGGATCCCTCCTCAGACGGCGGGGAATGGGATCATTGATGTCCTAGCTGGCCTCACCAGGGACATCCGACCCCGACGATAGCTTCCGCGATGTGTTACCTTCTATTGTTTTGTTCAGAACTTGTAAAACTCTGATTTTCAACTAGTGTGCCATAAATTGTTAAACAATTGGTGGATCTGTTGTATTCTCTGGAACCACTCACCTTCGTGTGAGTTATGCTAACTCGGTCCTGTTAAGTGGCTAAATCGGATGAAATCCGACGGCACAGCGAGTTAACTTGATTAAGGCATGCGGATCGCATGTTAAGTGACTTAACCGTGCTTTAGTTGAGTTAATCCGAGGTGTTCCACCACAGCTGGTACCAGAGCTGGTTTACAGGACAGAGAAAACAATGGGTCCCAAAAACCCATCTTTTTGAATAAAATTTTGCAAGAAACATGTTGAAAAATCTCATTTGATCGTTAAGGATGACTTTAGCACGGGAGGCCCTAGGAGATTTTGGGTTTGTTTTAGGTGGCTATTACTTATTGGTTATCTTGCTAACCCCCAGCACTTCGCCATGTGTATCATACGTGTGCCGAGTTCCGCATCACGAGTATGCAAGGGTTGATAGGGAGTTCTATTCAAAGGACCCTATCATCGCGGTTATTTCGCCCACGTCTATCATACGTGCGCAGGTTCCGTATGTTAATTCATACGAAGGGTGGTATGGTTCGATTCCAACAAGCCTATCATCACGGTTGTTCGCCCACGTCTATTATACGTGCACTGATTCCGCATCTCGAGTATGTGAAGGGTTATATGGTTTCATTCAAAAGGAACCTATTTCCATGGTTGTTGTGCTATCCATGCAGCATTAAACGCATGGGTGCCGTTTCTATAGTGAACGGTAATGCTTGGGGACGCTTTCGTAGGTGCTGGCATGAAAGGTTCAGGTGACTGTGTTTTTCTGCAGGTACGGGAGTACCAGGAGCACGGAGTGCAGAGGTGCAACGTTCAGGTGGTTGTACCTCCACCCCCTATGCAGCCCGAGTGGCCCCGCTCGAGGTCTTGACCTATGGTCATGCCTTGGAGGACACCTGGGAGTCAGCTGCCTTGCAGGCCCTAACCCAGTTCTGTCGGCTACACCCGCTTGAGGTCACCTTGGACCCAGTCGGCTTGTTTCCCTCCAGGGATCGGCTGGACCCAGTCTGGCTTGACCGCGTCAACAACATGGAGGTGTTGGCAACCTCCCACTCATTGGTCACCATCTCTACCACCACCAGGTGCATGTCAGCACTATACCGGCTGATTGAGCTTGAAGGCCGAGCTATGGCTGTCTTGGCTCGGATAGCTGTGGATAGTCAAGGGCATTTCAACGCCGCCAAGAGAGGCTTGGTGGATGGTCATATCAACTCATCCAGAGAGGCATACAGATCCATGACATGCAAGCCAGGATCTCTGAGCTCAAGGAAGAAGTGACAGACATGGAGGATGGCTTGATCCAGCTTGCCGAAGAGAAGATGGAAGTTGAGATGGAGCTCGCAGTTGCTAATGCTCATTTGGACGAGCACCACGCCGAGCTCGATGCTATCCACACCCTGGAGATGCAGCTGGACGAACAAGAAGACCCTGCTGAGGTAGTAGGAGTGTCCAGTATGGACATTGAAGATGGCGACGCCCCTTCTCCGACTTATAGTGTTCCCTCATAGGTTGAGAGCTGTAGGAATCTAATCTTTTTTTGTACTCCTCGGCAAACTAAGTTTTGGATAGTGATGTAATAGGTTAGCCTTGAGTTGAGTGTTCCCCCTATGATGTGAGAATAGCAATGAAGTGATCTTGGTGAAACCAGTTCTTGTTTTCCTCCTCACTCTTGGCTTGACTTCTGACCCTTTGCGACACTCCTTGGATGCCACGTTGTGCGAGTTTTGCGCTGTAACCGCACGGGAAAGTTCTATGGGTCTGTCCCAAAGTTGGCCGACCCCGAGTCGCATGGTCGGATGCGCTCGACCCCTCGAGGTAGGTCTCCGCCTCGCCCGACCCCTGGTTGCACGGTTTCGCTTAGCCCGACCCCTTGGCCTAAGGTCGGATATAATGGAGCCCATGGGATACAGTTTTGGTTCACCCGAGGTTGTGTGCGGAACCGAGATGGTTGCTAACTGAGATGGCAAGAAGAAGTGTATATCTCCTTAATGAGAAATGCTGTTGTGTTGCACTATCAGCAAGAGTCATAATTTGGGGATTTAAAGTATACGTTCCCGCCTGATTGGAATACTTCTGAGGTTATGGAACTAATGGAACGTTGGCTCTTGCAGATGGGGCACTGTACCCAATCTGGCTCTGTGCCCAGCGGCAGCGAGCAGAGGCAGGACCTTCTTCCACCGCCGCCCCCACCTTCGCTAGAAGCCATCCTAGCGGCTCAAACTAAGCTGCTAAGGCACATTCTACAAGGGCAGCAACAGCAGCCTTATGGAGGGAGGGCTCATCAACAATCTCAAGTTGCTCGTTATGAGGACTTCTTGAGCACGCAGCCCCCAACCTTCCACAAGACGGAAGACCCGCTCGATGCCGATGCATGGGTTCGTACGATCGAATCCAAGTTCAAACTCCTCACTGCCCCGTGTCCTGACCAGAACAAAGCCCGGTTCGCAGCTCAACAGCTGCGTGGTTCCGCCCGGCTTTGGTGGGATCACTACCATGCCATACTGCTGGCCAACCCTACTGTCAGCTGGAACAAGTTCAAGACCACTTTCAGAGGGCATCACATTCCAGAAGGTCTTCTGGAACGCAAACTCAATGAGTTCTTGGCCCTTACCCAAGGAAGCCATGACGTCCTACACTATGCACAAGCCTTCAACGACCTGTGCCGCTACGCCGGCTATCATGCGGACACCGACGAGAAGAAGAGGGATAGGTTCCGCAGAGGCTTGAGCCTGAAACTCAAGGAGAGGTTGAATCCCATCAAGGTGGATACCTATAACGAGTTGGTGAATCTAGCCATATCTCAAGAAGACTGCATCCAAGCCCTTAAGGCCGACTAAAAGCGGAAGGCCTTAGTGGCGTTACCGAGCCCGCCCGCTCGACGGTTCAAGATGGTTCCCCCTCAAGTGCCCAACCGGCCACAGCAGTCGGGACGATGGATTGCTCGCTCTCCACCTCCCGCGGCACCTTGTTTCCCCAATTTCCAACCGCAGGCGCCCCGGCCGACCTTACCGCCGCCGTGCCCCTTGAATGGCAACCGCTGTTTCACCTGCGGAAATGAAGGTCACTTTGCCAAGGACTGCCCCAGGAACAAACATCAGCAGCCTAGCCAAAACCCCACGGCCAACAGGGGAAGAAGGCCCAAGGTGCAGGTTCGCCAAGGACGGCTCAACTACACCAGCTTGACCGAGCTCCCCGAAGGTGCGCTAGTAATGACGGGTACCTTTCTTGTCCATAATCAAACTGTTGTTATTTTGTTTGATTCGGGAGCCTCCCATAGCTTCATCGGGAGTAAGACTGGTGAGAGGTGTAAGCTGAGTGTTGGTCACACTAAAGGATCATATGTGATCTCCACTCCGGGTAGGAAGATAGCCTCAGGGAAGATAGTTACCCTTGTACCTATCCAGCTAAGCCAAACTCTTTTTAGGGAGAATCTCATCATCCTTGACCTGGAAGGAATAGATATCATCCTTGGGATGGATTGGATGACCCGACACCAAGTGGTCCTAGATATAGCTACCCGAGCTCTCCACATCAACTCGCCCTTTCATGGCAATTCTACCCTACACGTAACCCACCCTGAGTACGCCACTCCTTGTGCGTACCCTGTATCAGAAACCCGGATAGAAAACCTTCGTATTGTCTACGAGTACCAGGATGTGTTTCCTGATGACTTGCCCGGCATACCGCCAGATAGAGATATCGAGTTCACCATCGAACTGCAGCCCGGCACCGCTTCGATATCCAAGAGACCCTATCGGATGCCACCCGCCGAGCTGGCCGAGTTAAAAACCCAACTACATGATCTGTTGGAGAAAGGCTTCATCCAACCCAGTACTTCACCCTGGGGTTGCCCAGCCTTGTTTGTGAAGAAGAAGGATGAAAGTCTATGCATGTGTGTGGACTACCGACCCCTCAATGCGGTGACTGTCAAGAACAATTATCCACTTCCCCGCATTGATGTCCTGTTTGATCAAATAGCTGGAGCTAGAGTGTTCTCCAAGATTGATCTTCGTTCCGGTTACCACCAAATCAAGATCAAACCCTATGACATTCCCAAAACTGCTTTCTCCACAAGATATGGACTCTACGAGTACTTGGTTATGTCTTTTGGACTCACCAATGCACCCGCCTATTTCATGTATCTCATGAACTCGGTGTTTATGCCCGAACTGGACAAGTTCGTGGTGGTGTTTATTGATGATATCCTGGTGTACTCTAAGAGTGAAGAAGAACATGCCGAACATCTTCATGTGGTTCTTCAATGGTTGAGAGATCACCAGCTCTATGCCAAGTTCTCCAAGTGTGAATTCTTGTTAGAGAGTGTCAAGTTCTTGGGACACACCATTTCTCAGGATGGCATAGCAGTTGACCCCAGCAAGGTGCAAGAAGTCATGGACTGGAAGCCACCCACTTCAGTTCACCAAATCCGAAGTTTTCTTGGACTAGCAGGCTACTATCGGTGTTTCATTTCAGATTTCTCCAATTCGTTTACTATTTCTAACATTTCTAGTACCAACTAATTCATTCGGGCAAGACAGATTTTATCCAGATTTTGACTCTTTTCTTTGCCAGGTCAGTTGATCAATGCATTCCCTTGTGGCCGCATGTGGTGACAAGTGCGGTCATAGAACGATAGAGGCCGGGTCTGTGGAGCCTTGTACCAAGGGAAGTGGGCCCAACACGGGTCTGGGGATTGATGGGGATGGCCGACAGAGGAAGCGACCCTTCATGGTGCTCGGATGTCTTGAGATTAGGTTTACCATGCATGGTTAAGAAATTCGAATCGATTCGTCTGCCTCTCACAGTTTGGGACTACTTGATTGCTATGCTACACTAAGTAAGAATGAAAGGTGATGATGATCTAATATTGTTACTTGTTCTAATTGCTTGGAAAACTATGCTTGTTTAGTATAGCTGCTAACTTAGATTGGTAATTGAACGTAGAACTAGTGGCTAAAATATTGAAAGTAAGGACCCACACTAGTTGCTGTTGGCAAAACAAACCCCTCAGCCAAAAAGCCTTGTATGTCTAGAAGTTGGTGGAGTAGTTACCACTTGTCGGTTAAGTCTTGTTGAGCATAGTTGCTCAGCCTTGCTTGTGGCACATCTTTCAAGTGATGTTGACATCTCTGAGTTTGCTGCAAGTGGCACTTGGCCTCCCCAGCTTCCTCCTGGGTGGACGGTCGAGTGGGATCCCTCCTCGGATGGCGAGGACAGGGACCATTGATGTCATGATCGACCTCGTCGTGACGTTTGACATCGGTGCTAGCTTTAATTTTTTTATTTTCCGCTAGTTAAGAACTTTGCAAACTATGTTTGAATTTCAAACCTGATGATGTAATAAATTAATGCACTTGGTTAATTTGGATGATCTGTTGTATTCTCTAGAACCACTCACCTTCGCGTAAGCTATGCTTTCTCGATCCTGTGGAGTGGTTTATCGGATGAAATCTGACGGACTGCCGAGTTAACTTGATTAAAGCACATGATCGCGTGTTAGGCAACTTAATTGTGCTTTAGCTAAGTTAATTTGGGTGGTTCCGCCACAATAAGCCATTCAAATTATACCTATCAGCTGGTGAACGAGCTATTGGGTCGGCGCTGGTCCAGGAATTTGAAGGAAAAGAAAGAGTAATTTATTATGTTAGCTGAAGACTCCTGGACGCTGAAACTAGATATCCCCCAGTGGAACGACTATGCCTTTGTCTATATTTTTCATGCACTAAACTCAGGCACTACCTGTTATCGGCAGAGTGCATATTCGTATGCAAAGATGATGTGGTCAAGTACATGTTGTCATTGCTGATTTTGAAAGGAAGGATTGGAAAGTGGATTTTAGCTCTATCAGAGTTCGACCTGAGATACGAATTGGCCAAAGCTGTCAAGGGCCAAGTAATAGCCGATTTCATGGCCCAGCACTATGGACTAGAAATTACTGTCGTCGAACCAGCTCTGTGGACACTATACTTTGATGGGTCTTCGTGTGGGGCCGGATCGGGAATCTACATCATCCTCATATCGCCTCGGGGGGCAAGTTATGATTTCTCTCTGCCGATTGAGGCGTCCGCTACTAATAACCAAGCGGAATATCGGGCTGTTCTAAAAGGTATCCAATTATTGAGAGAGGTCAAAGCTGACGCAGTGGAAATTTTTGGGGATTCCATGCTCATTGTAGATCAATTGACCAGAAAGTCTGAATGCAAGGACGAATTTAGTATGAAGGTTGCCTCCAGTTATTGAAGGAGTTCAAGTCTGCGATTATTAGCATATTCCCAGGATTACAACGAAGAAGCCAATAAGCTTGCCCAACATGCTTCCGGGTATCGGCCGATTCAAGGTGCCATGACCTTGGAGCTCGCGGCCGATGATTGGAGAAGGGGGATCGCCGATTACTTAAAAGACCTGTCTAAGTAAGTGGACCGGTGAGTACGTTTTCAGGCCACGAAATATGTATTACTTGAGGATAACTTGTTTTACCGAACGATTGATGGAGTGCTACTCAAATGCCTTGGGATGGAAGCAACAAAGATTCTGATGGGAGAAATCCACGAAGGCGTGTGCGGGGCTCATCAGTCGGCTTACAAAATAAAGTGGATGATCAGGAATAATGGTTTTTACTGGCCAACAATACTCGAGGATTGCTTCAAGTATTATAAGGGATGTCAGGACTGTCAAAAATTTGACAACGTACAACGTGCACCAGCGTTGGCTATGAACCCAATTATTAAGTTGTGGCCGTTTAGGGGTTGGGGAATCGACCTCATCGGACATATTCATCCTCCATCAAGCAAGGGACATAAGTTCATATTAGTAGCCACTGACTAGTTTACTAAATGGGTGGAGACAGTCCCCTTGAAAACCGTGACGTCAGCCGTCATGGTCGAATTCATAAGGGAGCACATTATCTATCGGTTTGGTGTTCCTCAGACCATTACGACCGATCAAGGGACGATGTTTACTTCAGGAGAGTTTCAGGAGTTCATCGCCGATATGGGGATTAAGTTGCTAAATTCTTCTCTGTATTACGCTCAAGCTAATGGTCAGGCCAAATCATCCAATAAGGGGATAATCAAGTTGATCAAGAGGAAGATAGAGGAGCAACCAAAGAGATGGCATGCGACTTTGAGCGAGTCCTTGTGGGCCTACAGGATGGCCTGCCACAACGCTACTAAGGTATCTCCGTATCAATTGGTGTATGGACATGAGGCGGTACTACCTTGGGAATTGAGGACAGGGTCTAGACGTACGTCACTTCAAGATCAGCTGACGGTCGATGATTATTCCCTTCTCATGAAAGGGGAGCTCGACGATTTGAAGGGTCAGCGATTGAGGGCCTTGATCAGTATTGAAGAGAATAAGAAAAGAGTTGCCAGATGGTATGATAAGAAGGTCAAGGTCAAACAGTTCTCCCAAGGGGATTTGGTATGGAAATTGGTACTGCCGATAGGGTATAAAGATCCCAAATACGGCAAGTGGTCGCCTACTTGGGAAGGGCTGTATAAAATCAGTCAGTGTGCGCCAGGAAATGCATACATATTAGAGACCATCAAGAGAGAGGAATTTACAAGAGCCTAAAATGGGAGATATTTGAAAAGATACTATCCCATCATATGGGTGGACGTGTAGCCAACGATATAGTGTATCGAGTCATTATGGCTGATTCCAATTGACTCGTGTTTATATAGCCGATGTAGGGAGACGTCACCTTGAGGACGAAACCTCTGACCAAATAAATCAATTTATTATTCGGTATAACAAGGGGATACATGGCCGACATGGTACAAGTCGCCCTTAGACCAAAAAAGTACCAATACATCTATCGGGCTACAATATGATTAACCGCGTTTCAGCTGGGCATTGTTTTTATTGATTTCTCTTTGGACCCCACCTAGTTCTATTAAGAGACGGGTGCTCTTTTCCTCTAGATCCTCCATGGCATCTTCAAGAGCCACCTGGCGAGGTAACTGATGACTCCTTTCATTTGGTGGTGGAGGTGGTTTCCTTGAGCTGTTGGCTTCAATGTGGTCCACGATCTTCTTGACATGGGCTGGGAGGTGGTCTTTGAGTTCCTCACGGTGGGCTGCAATCAAGTCTCTGTGTGCCTGCGTCAATGGTTCCTCGGAATGCATAATCTCAATAGCTCGTTCCTGGCCAGGACTGAGCCGAGTCGGCTGGAAAGACCACAGGCATTCGGTCGTTGAGAGGAATTGGTTGAGGAACATAAGAAGGATCCCATACCTGATTGATAGAGGAGGAAGAAGACATCTTTGCGCCTGGTCGTAGATCTAAAAATGGTCGAGCAGAGTATAGGAGGTTGGATGACATGTGGATGACCCTGGGGGAAATGTAGAGACCTCATATTTATAGGGAGGAAGAGGTAAGGGGCAACGGTTGGCAAAGGCATCCATTTAAAGCAAACGACCGTTGGGCTAAAAGCTGCAAGGAGGAAATGTTCCAATTCGTATTCACACGGTAACAACAAAAGAGCTTTAAATGCTTGTTCAAAAGCGTTCAATATCTGATACATTCACCCAAGGAGGGTATTGATGGCCGTGATCGCCCGTTGACGGATCTGATCGGCTGAATCTAAAAGATCATCGTCAGTCAAACCAGGGACCTCCGACATGTTGCGGTGAAGTCAGATGGCTTCATGGCAAGGGTTTGCCTCTCCTACTTCAAATTAGCGATAACGGCCGAGAGGTCGTGGAGTTTCTTCTCTTCGGCGGCAATGGCCTTCGTGACCTGCTCCATCTCCTTGGCAAGCTCTGCCCTAAACCGTTTGAGGCAGTCTATGGTGCTGACGATGTCTGGGCGCGAATTTTCAAGAGCACCAATTCGGTGATGCACCTCTTGAGGTCGATACCTGTAAGAATCTTCTTCTTCACGTGCCTTTGCCAGCTTGGCATGATCGGCCATATGCTGCAGGGCTCTAAATATCGGAATCTGCATCGATTCAATGTATGCTGTGGGAGTAAGAGCTTCCTCTAAATCCTTTGGGACTTGGCCTTTGATTTCATTGAAGAGTTGCCAAATCGGTGAGGCGTCTTCCACCAGTCGGCCGATATCATCTTGGAGAAGGATCCGTATGCTCCAAAGCTTGGTGCGGATTTCATTAGGAATTGAGCTCAGAGCGACCTAGCGCGAGGCAACCTCCTCATCATCGGAGATTGCGACCATGAAGCAAAAGAGGCTGTTGTTGGGAGTGTCATGCTCCTAGTAAAATTCCGACAGCAGTAGAAAATTGGTCGATTTAAGCATCAAGATTCTCACCTCTTTAAAACGGATTTCATCTGCTTGTGTTGGTGGGAGCGCTGCCCTTGTCTCAGGAATCGGCACGATTGGCTCATCAGAAGAGGAAGATTCAACGATGATCGGCGCAGTGCTCGGGCCAGCCTCCTGGAGAACAAAAAAAAGAAGGCCTCTGTAAGTACGAAGGAATAATTAAATCTAAGGTTTGATACTAGTCATTTTACCTCTGTGGATCGTTCGGCCGATGGTTGCTGGAAAGGTATGATTAATGTGCTCGGGGTGATCTGCGTTCAAAATCGGTCAGTTTCGGTCAAGGATCGAGAGACTTGAATAAGATGTATATTCATTACCTCAGCCGAAGGGATTGCTGAAGGGTTGGTTTCTGTCTGGGAGCGGCCGATTGTTGTGGGGTTTCCTCTGAAAGGATTTATGCGGCCTAACAAAGTAGAAAATAATACTGATAGAATCCCTGGAGAAGTATGAGGCATATGGAGTTACCTGAATAGCTTCCACCAATAAGGATGCAGTTGTTGATCCGGCTTCCGTAGTGCCCTGGGGGTCAACCTTCTGGACAATCGGCAGGGTTGGTATGACTGAAGATTCGGCTGGTAACACCGCCGATTGATCAGCTGGTTCTATGTGGGCGCGCACCCGACGGCTCATCTTCTTTCACGACGATATCTTCAACTTCTGCTTCAATCGACAGGTGGTGATGTCTTCGATGGACGGGGCCTGAAAGCCGATGATTGGAAATGAAGTATATGGATGGCGATTCTCTATCGGTCTGCCGCTACGGTTGCGCGTTGGGGGGAGTTGGCTTCCAGACTACAAGAAAAAGAGGAATCAGTGGTAATCCTGTAGCACAAAGGGTACAATGTCAAATCAGCCAGAAAGATTGGTACCGTTCCATTTGGATCAATGTTGGCAGGATCCAGATCATTACAATATGTTGTGGGAGATACGCAGAAGAGATGTTGTTTCCATTCACTCCACCATAGTTTGAATTGTTGAATGGCAAAGGGGGCTACCACCCAGTTAGCCAAATCAACGGTACTGGAGTCTGGCGTTAAGCTACACAGCTGGTTATATTCAAGTCCTTTGGTGAGCTCATCCCAAAATTTCACGCGGCCAGCAAAATAAATCTCAATCGGCAACTGTCCGAGGCCAAATTGCCGTGCTGCCACTGATGGATTGTAAAATTCATAGGTCGAGGAGTCTTTCCCTGAAAAGAAGTTTGCTGGTAGGATCCCGAGTTTGATCAGGACATCCATGAGCTCATTGTCAAAGGAGTTGGTGGTTGAATTGAAGCAGGCGGGGTTTTCAAAGAGTGGCTCAATTCTCCGGTAGGGATACCAGCTTGTGGTTTCTTCACTGAAGCCGATATAGAAGCATCTGAAATACCCGGCTGTTTTGGTGGGAGTAAACTTACTGCCAGGGAAGGCTGACACCGCCTCACCAAAAGAAGTGCAACGTCGTCGTACTGTTGGGTTTTCTTCTGACTCGATGTTGGGGAATGTCTTGGTCTCAACTTGTTCCTGGGAAACTTTGCTCATGTATAAGTTGAGCTAGAGGGTAATAAATCACCAGGGACCACCAGGGTTCCCAATCGGCTCTCCGGATGACAACTTGACAGCGATTTGATGCATCATATGGTAAGCCAATCCTAGCAAGTGTTTTCCTAGAGGGACAGTAGATCCTCTTGCCAAGGCCTCGGCCAAAGCTTGTGTGTTGGAAGAAGGGTCGACTGCTTTGCCGTAGAAAAAATGCTTCTCTAGCCACATCATTAGGAAAGCCATGTATTCTCTGTCACCGATGGGCCCGGTCTTCATGTTTTCATCGATGTATCCTTTCCACCTGCCGATTCCCTTTGTTTCCAGGTGATGGGTTGGTTTGACCAAGAAGTCAAAGGGTGAATCGGGAGAAGAGATGTCAAGGCCGGTCAGCATCAGGACATCAGCCAAAGTAGGGGTCATGGGCCCATGTCCGAAAAGGAACGCATTGAGAGTGTCGGACCAAAAGTAAGAGGCCACCATAACCAATGGTTCATTCTTCTTCATCTAAGACTGGGACAAATTTATACATTGGCCAATTTTCAGTTCGTCCCAGAGAACCCTCTTAGAGTTGGACATCCTTTGGAACCACTCCTTCTAGCCAAGGGTTTCGTTTGGCCAGGATCTAAAATGCACCTGTCCACTGGCTTAAATTCATGGGTGACTGCTTGAAGGGAATCATGTGGGTTTCCAGGTTGATCAAATTGGTGGGATCTGGATTCCCCATGGGGCCAAGGCCGATGAGACCGGGGGGCATCAGAAATAGGGATGGTAATTCACTGCCTGATTTCCTAAGAAGGATGCAAAGGGAGAACTAAGTGTAGATCTAAAAGATGCGTGAGCAGTGAAAAGTAACGGGCAAAGCTTTAGATATTTACCTCTGGAATGAAGCTCATGGTTGCCGATGGAGCCGCCATTGGAAAGAATGAGCGGGGTGGTTGGAGGATGGAAGAAGGATCGCCGGAGGAATGCGGCTAGAAGATGAAAGGGCACCAGGATGTGACGGAAGATGATTCGCCGGGAAAAGAAGAGTTTCTGAGCTCGTGGAGAAGAAGCGGTGGAGGATGTGTATATTTAAAGATGGTTCGAGAGAAGGGTAAAGGCGGGATTTTTATCGCGCTGTCTACACAAATTTCGGAGGAGCGGTTGCCTCAGGCGCCCAGTTCGAAAAGATTGTAATCATCAAATAGAAGACTGTGAAACAAAAAGGAGCCTTTGCCGCGCTTGCCTCGGAGAAGGAGTTAAAATTGAGAAGAATTTCGAAGCAAAAGTTGCGTTTTACTCTGAAACTGGGGGGCATGTGTTGACGTCGGATTTTGACACGTGTTTTGAATCGGCGTTAAATAAGGAGAAAGGGGGCCGATACGGCGGGCTAGAAGCTACAATTAGGAATCGACCGATTGAAGCTACAACATTTTGGCTGACTGGCGGAAGGGTGGCTGATTGGGAGTCAAAGTGGCTTTACCAGTTTGGGCTTAAGGTGGGCCGAGATGACAGATTTGCTGAAGAAAGAGATAGGCCCATAGGAAAGTAATAACCAACTCAAGTACGAGTCGAGTTTGTAAACATTTGTTGTCATTTAAAATTAGTGATAAATTCTAGTTGGTTAGGAAATCAGTTGTAACAGGCTATAAATAGCCACCTCTAGAGGTTTGTGAAAAAAACACATCAAACAATACAACAAATCTACTTTTTCCTCGTACTTCACTTTCAAGTTGGCGACTTCACCAAAATACTTTTTCTTTCACGAGTCCGTACGGGTTGGCAGGGCTGTATTGACATGATCTCCAGCCGATTCTGTAAGTTCCGCTTATCGAGTAATATCTAAGCTTTAGCTTCGGGCGCATCACTATTGTTTCGTTTAGATTTATTCACCAGTTATCAATATCAACTAGAATCGTAGGTTCTACTGTTATTTTAGTTCTTATCACCAGTTGTCCAGCTTGAGATACGAACTGTCGGCTTTTATTACTTTTATTTTTTGTTATCACATAGCCGATTAGATCTATCCCAAGTGTTGCTTCTATAGCGTTGTTTAGCTTGCTCTAGTAGTTTTCTTTACAATCGCTACACGGTATCAGCTGTTTTATAGCTGGTCACCTCTACTGTGAATCGGCTGATTCGCCGATATGCTTTTAAGACAGATCGGAACTTTAGCCGATCGAGGCCCTTGGAATTTAATACTTTTGTTTCCTTGTCAATCAATAGGTCAGATTGACTGGCACGCCACGCAAACCACACCAGGGCGATAACCCGAATGTGAGTTAAGCAAATTCTCCCAGGTTGTGTGTCCGACGCTGAGAGTCGTCGACCGATTATCAGTGCCAACAATATTTATTCTTGAGTATAGGTATGCCATACTATCAAGAGGGATGCAACATTATCTAATTGACAACACCAAAAGTGTTGTTAGTTGAGCTACATGAGATTAGCCTTAAGAAAATCGTTGAGTGAGCTAACTGTCCAAGCTCAGCTAACAATGGTTGTTTCAACCAGTGGGTGGATCGAGAGTGAGTGTTTGAGAGTTTTGGAGCTAACTCAACCAAACTGGTCTGACTGGTTTGGCAGAACGGTCTGACCGGTCTAGGGGTTCAGTGAGCTAACGGCTAACTCAGCCAAACTAGTCTGACCGGTCTAAGGGCAACGGCTAGTTTTTCAAACTAGACTGGTTTGACCGGTCTAGCAACCGGTCTGACCGATTTGATCAGCTCCAATGGCTAGTTTCTAGTTTGTGGGGTTACATATACCCCTTGGCATCCTCCTTGGTGGGTTTTTGGTTACACACGCCCTTGACATCATCTAGTGAGACTTGAGTGATTCTTGAGAAATCTTTGAGTTAGGTTGAGAGAGTGATCTTGTGTGAGCTTTAGTGAGCTGAAAAGAGCAATCCATAGCTTGAGCACTTGTGGTTCGCGTCGAGAAAGCCTTTGAAGCATTTTGTTACTCTTGGAGCTGTGCCTCCTAGACGGCTAGGCATCGCCGGCTAGCTTCCAAGGTGTGGTAAGCAGCGGCAAGTTTGTGAGGGCTGTGATCTTGCCTCCACAAGGAAAAGGTTAACTAGTCGAGATGAGGAAAGTGGTTGAAAGAGATCCGGTTTGTTGGAAGGAAGTTGAAATAGACTCGTATTCCAATAGGCTCCTCAATGGAGATGTAGGATTCATTACGGTGAATATGAACTTCAGATAAACAAATCCTTGTATCTTCATTTTGGTTTGGTCCACTTGTTGATTTCTAGCAATTTACTTATGCTTCCACTTCGATCTACTTGGGTGTGCTTGTCTTGTGTGCAGGGACTACTTTGCCCTGTTGCAAATCATCTACAGAAGCCACTCTCCAAGTTTGGTTGGTGCTAGAACTCAAGGAGGGATTCGAGCAGTACTTGTGTGTCACCCTGTCTAGACCGGTCTGATCAGTCTGGTGAACCGGTCTGACCGGTTTGGCCTGGGCAGTGCTGCTGAGTGGGTTGAAGTTTTATAAATTGATCAACTCGCCTACTCATCCCCTCTGGGCGACATCTCGGTCCTCTCAAGCTCGAACTCCCACGTGTGGAACTCTAGAAATGACACCATCTCCCCAGGCTTGGGTCGCGGGAACCGCTCTCCCACGGTGGCGTGCCACCAGGCCTTTTCGTTCAGCAGCAGGTACGCCATGTTCATCAGCTCCTGCAACTTGTCCTCCATCACCACCGAAGGCACCCATGAGCCTATCGGTGGAAAGGAAAGCAGGCACAGTGATGTCGGTGGATGCAAGGGGGGAGGTGAGCTTAAACGGACCATGGAGCTCACCAGGTCACCCTCTCTCCCCCCCCTCTCTCTCCCTCTCTGGGCTGCTCAAGTGCAGCTAGCAGAACTGCGGTGGGAAGGCAAGACTAGAAGGCGACAGGAGTGAAGGAAGGAGGGGGGAGGCGGCAAATTTAAGGGCGCATCCTGGGAGAGGCCAACCGCCCCATTTAGTAACGGCATGGATGTGGTGGGCCTAGCCCCTACAGTTGCATCAGAAACGCGTGCGGTAAAGACACAGCGTGCGCGCATGGCCGGCGCCATCAAGACAAGAAAAGACATGATGCGCCAGCCACGAGGAGGCGCCTCGGCTCCTGTGCAGTGCTTCCTCAACCACTCCGCCATGGCCGATGGGCCAGCCCCCAACCACAAGCCAAGATCCAAAGGCTAGCCCATCAAAGGGGCAAACAATCGGGAGGCGATTAGGTCCTACTCAGATTTCCCAAAGATGCTCGAGTGAGCACACCTACCTGTCCAGCACGGCAGGTGTCGGGATTACATCCCAGACCCACGAGTAGACCCTGTGCGGCCCACTAAGGGGCGTACTCAGACGTAATCAAGGCTCGGGGGCTACACGGCAAAGGAACATAGCCCACTCGGACTCCCAAAGACTAGTCAACATACATATGGAAACTACTCTGTCTACACCAAGTAGAACTCTGTAACCGTATCCGACTAGGATTCTAGCCTATAACCCTGCTCCCCCAAACATATAAGGGCAGGCAGGGACCCCCTCAAAGACAACTCATCCAAGTTCAATACAATCAACACACAGGACGTAGCGTATTACACGATCTAGCGGCCCGAACCTGTCTAAATCGTGTTCCTTACGTCACCATCGAATCCTTGATTCTCGACGACACCCACCGCACAAAAGACCACCTAGGGTACCCCCTAGGCGGGTTACCGGTCTAAAACACCAACAGCTGGCGCACCACGTAGGGGCAGTCGCCGAGTTTCTTCGCGCGAGTTCAATGGCCCCTGTCATTATCAAGCCAGCTTTCACCTTCAAGGCGGGCGCAACCTTTGTTTCCGGATCTTGGCTCTGCATCGCCGACGGTGCTGGATCATTTCAGCATCAGATCATCAACATCTACGTGAAGAAACCTCTCGACAAAAGCTTTCCTCAGCAAAAAATAGGGGATTCTGTCAAGAAAAGCCAAATTTTCAAAGTCAGTGACACCGAGTTCGACTACGCTTCGGACTCGACCCCAGATCGGATTAGTTGACACAAGCCAAAGCCCCGGTCACTTCACAAGTTGACTTCAACTCAAAAATGATTCCCATACGGACTCCGCAATATAACCGAAGTTGACCAAGGTCTCCTCACTCAAACTCAACTTGAACACAGGGAAGACAAGGACTCGACTCCGACTCGGACTACGTCCAAGAAATTCCATTATCAGGGCCAGCCCAAGGTTTGGTAGTAACTTCAATGCCGCAGGGCAGATTCATTCACTAGCCAGGAATGAAGCCATCTCTCCTTACCCGCGACTACGAGTCACGTCTTGTCGCTCACATAGACAACCTCCCATACCAAGAAGGCATCCCGCTCACTTCAAGCCACGAGGAGAGCACTACAGAAATTGCAACATCAAGCTCTAGAAGCTACTATCCAGACAGAAATCTTTGTCATTACTCAAAATAACAATGTGGGCACTAGCCAACAGACAACCCCTTGACGGATAGCGAAGCTGGATAACGTCTCAGAGGATGAGTCATCGGCTAACACTCCGCAGGACGAAACTTCCAATCAAAGAAACCAAAGAAGGATACAAAACATTACTCGGGCTGAACGTCGACAATTACTACAAACATTCCCATCACAAACCTTGAAAGAGCATTTGACGCAGTACAAGCTCAAGAGCACAACACTCCACTCGCAGCAATTGCCTCAATCAACCTTATATCAACTCTCATACCTCAAGACAAAGATAACAAAATAACAGCTCAACTTGCGCAGCGAGGCAATGGACTAATTGCATAACTCGCAGAACAAGCTTACAAGCTACTCGATAAAGAATCAACAATCCCATCTGTTCCTCACAACTCGGATCATCGAGAGGGCAGTAGGGGTGCCGCTGTCAACAATGGCTTCCACGAAGCACAAAGAAACAACAATGAGGTACTCAACCAACCAAGGCAACATAGCCAAGGACTATGCAAACGCGAGGCCCCAGTACAACATAAGGATGTTGGAGATGCCAGCTGCACTAATTCTACAAAAAGTCCTCGCCATATCAGGAAAAATCATGAAGTATCAAATTTCAGCGATCTACGGGAAATCATCAATAGTCGCCGCGAACGTGAAGTCGACAACTACAACCATTTTCCCACCTTTACAACAAGGGTAATGAGAAAAAGACTACCCAAAAAATTCAAGCCAATAGGAATCACCAAGTATGATGGCAAGCAAGACCCAATTCAATGGCTCTGATGCTACTCATTGGCAGTCCAAGCAGCTGGAGGCAATAATGACACAAAAGTCATCCATTTTCCTATATGCATGGAACCCGCACCCCTATCATGGCTTGAATCACTCAAACCTAGAACAATTGACTCTTGGGAAGATCTAACAAAAGCCTTCGCCAACAACTACGCGGGCTCCATGACTAGACTAGGCAACAAGATCAACCTAAGTCAAGTAAAACAAAAAGAAGGCGAAACATTGCGCGACTACCTACGGTGATTCTTCGAAAAGAAGGCCACTATAGTCGACATTTCAAAAACAGATGTTATCGAGTGCTTTCAAAATGGCCTCTATGATCGTCGAACATACCAGGACTTTGGCAGACGACGACCAGTCACCGTCAAAGACCTCAAAATCATGGTGCAACAATGGGCAGATGAAGAAGATAAAGAACGCGAGCGATTTGGCTCCCATCGCAACCGCGGGTGCGACAATAACAATCACGAGCAAGATATGAACCGAAATACCGATACTCGAAATAACTATTCGAGTAACCAAAACCACAAACGCAAACCTGACAACACCGTTGCTTCCATGACCAACTCAGGAAAGAAAGGATCCCACAAACACAATGATGGACAAAGCTTCACCGAACTACTCAGAAAACAATGCCCATGGCACCCAAATAGCAAACACTCAGCAATAGACTGCTACAGCATGCGCCGAGTAATGCAAGATTTACCCCGCACCACCACCTCCCGAAGAGTACAACCAGAAAAAGGATAAGGGCAAAAACAAAGTCCACAAGGATGAAGAAGGAGAAGGAGACTTCCAGACCGCCTCCAGAACAGTCAACGTAATTTTTGGCGGAATCCCAGGTTCCGCATCCAAGCGATCCAGCAAATTGGTACTCAGAGAGATTATGGCCATCGAACCAACAGATCCAACACCGCTAAAATGGTCTGAGGTACCCATAACCTTCAGCAGAAGGGACCAATGGACAAACTTCTTAGAACCAAGCCGATTTCCCCTATTACTCGACCCTGTTATTGCAGGATCAAGACTAACAAAAGTACTCATTGATGGGGGAAGCGGACTCAACGTCATTTTCGCCAAAACACTACGAAAGATGTGTCTTGACATCACGGACATGCTCACTCCAACAGACTCCCCCTTTTACAGGCTTGTACCAGGAAACATAGTCACACAACTAGAACAAGCCATCCTACCAATAACTTTCGGCACCAAGGAACATTACCGAACCGAGTACATCAGATTTGAAGTCACCGACTTTGAGACCTCTTACCATGCCATACTTGGGAGACCAGCTCTGTCTAAATTCATGGCTATAGCACATTATGTCTACTTGGTACTCAAGATGCTAGGACCCAAGGGAGAATTAACACTAGGAGGAGACCGAAGGCGATCTTATGAATGCGACACCGAAGCCGTGGAAATTACAGCAACTTCTCAAGGACCCAGCCCCATACAACAAGTTTTTTCAGCTTCAAAGAAACTTCATCCAACAGAACTTGAAATCCCAGAAAACAAGACGGGACCAGCAAAAGTAAAGCCAACAAATGAGACAGACTTCAAAACGGTTGATCTCCAGACCGGCGACCCTTCTAAGACAGCTCTGATTGGAATGGGGCTAGATCCTAAATAGGAAATCGCGCTCATCAGTTTCCTTCGGGCTAACCATTATATCTTCGTGTGGAAGCCAGCTGACATGCCTAGTGTGCCCAAGGAACTGATTGAGCATTCTCTAGATGTTGATCCCAGAGCTACCCCAAAATGACAGCACCTCCGGAGGTTCGCCCAAGACAAACAAGAAGCAATCAAAAAAGAGCTAGCCAAACTACTCGCAGTAGGGTTCATCAAAGATGTTTTCCACCCTGATTGGCTAGCCAACCCTGTACTCATTTGCAAGAAAAACAATGAATGGAGAATGTGTGTTGATTACACGGATCTCAACAAACATTGTTCAAAGGACCCTTTTGGACTACCCAGGATCGATTAGGTAGTCGACTCCACTGCCGGGTGCAATTTATTATGCTTTCTCGACTGTTACTCAAGTTACCACCAGATAAGCCTCAAAGAAGAAGATCAAGCCAAAACAGCCTTCATCACTCCATTTGGGGCTTTTTGCTACAAAACAATGTCATTTGGATTAAAAAATGCGGGCGCAACCTACCAGCGCGCTATACAGATGTGCTTCGAGAAACAATTGCATCGCAACATATAAGCTTACGTGGGCGATGTAGTCATCAAAACAAGAAACTAGGAGGACCTAATCATCGATTTGAAGGAAACCTCCTCAAGCCTACGAGCTTTCCGCTGGAAACTTAACCCTTTCAAATGCGTTTTTGGTGTACCTTCTGGCAAACTACTTGGGTTCATCATTAGCCATCGTGGCATTGAGGCCAACCCAGAGAAAATATCTGCCATCACAAATATGCAAGCACCAGCTAGCATCAAGGATGTGCAGAAACTCACAGGCTACATGGCAGCCCTCAACCGATTCATCTCGAGACTTGGGGAACGAGGATTACCCTTCTTCAAGCTTCTCAAACGTCAGGATAAGTTTAAATGGACATAAGAGGCAGACAAAGCATTGACACAACTCAAAGACTTTCTATCAAAACCACCAATTCTCACCGCTCCATCCCCAAACGAGGACTTGCTCCTATACATAGCGGCTACTACTGACGTCATCAGCACCGCAGTAGTAGTCGAACGGTCTGAACCAGGCCACATTTATAAAGTTCAGAGACCCGTTTACTTCATCAGTGAAGTACTCTCAGAATCCAAAACTCGGTACCCGCCAATACAAAAGCTACTCTATGCAATTCTGCTCACCTCACGGAAGCTGTGATATTATTTTCAAGAACACAACATTTCTGTCATCACTGACTTCCCGCTCGGCGAAATCCTTCACAACAGAGATGCCACGGGTAGAATTTCCAAATGGGCAGTAAAGCTCGGAGCTCTATCTTTAGACTTTAAACCAAGAATAGCTATCAAATCTCAGGCTTTGGTCAACTTCATGGCTGAATGGACAGAAAACCAAGTACCAACACCAGTTGAGAGGCTAGAGCACTAGGTTATGTACATCGACGGTTCCCTCAACCTCGAAGGAGCCGGCGTAGCAGTACTCTTAATTTCTCCAAAAGGAGACCAACTTAAATACGTACTCCAAATCTTTTGGGGAGTCTCAAATAATGAAGCCGAGTACGAAGCACTGCTACACGGTCTTCGTCTCGTGATCTCCCTCGGAATCAAATGACTACTAATATATGACGACTCGGTAGTCATTATTAACCAAGTCAATGACATATGGGATCGAAACAACGAAAACTTGGACGCCTATTGCAAAGAAGTCTGTAAGCTAGAAAACAAGTTCTCCGGCTTGGAATTTCATCATGTTGTCTGCGACAACAACGTAGCCGCTGACATATTATCAAAAATGGGCTCAACTCGTGCAGAAGTTCCAGCAGGAATTTTTGTACACAAACTCCATAAACCATCCATACCAGAACAAATCACACCACCAATGGTCAAGACTACAGAAACTAATCAGGAAATCATGATGATAGAGGTCAACTGGAGGTCACCCTTCATCGACTACATCAAAGACCACAAGTTACCGTCTGAAAAAAATCAATCCGAGCAAATTTTCCGATGAGGAAAAAATTACGTTCTAGTCGGAGACAAGCTCTACAGAAAAAGCGCATCATCAGGGGTCCTCATGAAATGAGTCACCTGAGAAGATGGCCAAGAAATCTTGGAAGAAATACACAAAGGGATCTGTGGTAACCATGCATCTTCACGAACAATCGTAGGCAAAGCTTTCAGAGCACGCTTCTACTGGCCCATGGCGTTGGCTGATGCAAAACAATTGGTCTGAAAATGCCAAGGCTATCAATTTTTCACTAAACAGCAACATGTCCCCGCCTACAAGCTAATCACAATCCCTCCAACATGACCCTTCGCTTGCTGGGGGCTAGATATGATAGGACCACTGCCAACTACGCCAGGAGGTTTCAACCGAGTACTCGTGGCCATCGAAAAATTCACCAAATGGATCGAAGTCAAGCCTGTCACTTGCCCCAAGGCAGACCGAGTCCTTGACTTCCTGGACGAAATTATACACCGTTACGGTTTTCCAAACAGAATAATCACCGACCTGGGATCCAACTTCAACAACCACGATTTTTGGGAATATTGCGAGAATAGTGGAATTGACGTCCGATACGTCTCAGTTGCTCACCCACGAGCCAATAGACAAGTCGAGCATGCCAATGGCATGATACTCGAAGCACTCAAGAAAAGGCTACACGACATCGGCAACACAAAAGGAGGCAAATGGCTCAAATAACTACCTAACGCCCTGTGGGGACTACGAACCCAACCATGCAAGTCTACCGGGTTCTCCCCCTATTTCCTTGTATATGGGTTAGAAGCTAACCTCCCTGCAGATGTCATATGGCACTCTCCTGCAGTCGAACAATATGATGAAGGAATAGCAGAAGAAAAAGACAACTGGATCTGGATCGTCTGGAAGAAGCAAGATGCACAGCCCTAATACAATCAGCCAGATACCTCGACGGGTTAAGACGCTACCATGACCGCAATATCAACGAACGATCTTTTAACTTAGGCGACATGGTCCTCAAACAAATAAAGGACACATCTGGGTTGCACAAACTCAACTCGCCATGGGAAGGTCCCTACATCATATCCAAGGTCATAGGACCCAGATCATACAGACTACTAGAACTCACAGGCGAACAAATACCAAATTCCTGGAATATAGAACATCTCTGTCGCTACTACCCATAGTAGACATTGTGCTAGGGCCTTCGCCCCAAGTCTCTAAAACAAACACTTATTGTCAGCTACTCAGAGCCTACAGCCCGACTCCGACTACTGATGCTCTACTCTCACAAAACCAATTCATCAAACAAAATAGTTGCAGGCACCAAAGCCTCAGTACAAGTTCCAAAACTCAAAGGACAAAGCAGTTTTTTACTCAAGATTGCATCAAAATAGAACAAATTTTGAAGTTACATGTGACTACTCATAACAAGAGTAAGGGTACTACAAATGCAATATAGCAGCACAACAAAGACTACAAGCAACTGCCTACTGGCAGTCTGCACATAAGCCTCAGGCTTTTGCTATATCACAAGGATACACAAGCCTGGCGACTACTAAACAACAAAAGTCGACTACTGATGCTCTACTCTCACAAAACCAGTTCATCAAACAAAATAGTTGCAGGCACCGAAGCCTTAGTATGAGTTCCAAAACTTCAAAGGACAAAGCAGTTTTTTACTCAAGATTGCTTCAAAACAGAACAAATTTTGAAGTTATGTGTGACTACTCATAACGAGAGTAAGGGTACTACAAATGCAATATAGCAGCACAGCAAAGACTACAAGCAACTGCCTACTAGCAGTCTGCACATAAGCCTCAGGCTTTTGCTATATCACAAGGATACACAAGCCTGGCGACTACTAAAACAACAAAAGTTGACTACTGATGCTCTACTCTCACAAAACCAGTTCATCAAACAAAATAGTTGCATGCACCGAAGCCTCAGTACGAGTTCCAAAACTTCAAAGGACAAAGCAGTTTTTTACTCAAGATTGCATCAAAACAGAACAAATTTTGAAGTTACATGTGACTACTCATAACGAGAGTAAGGGTACTACAAATGCAATATAGCAGCACAACAAAGACTACAAGCAACTGCCTACTGGCAGTCTGCACATAAGCCTCAGGCTTTTGCTATATCACAAGGATACACAAGCCTGGCCACTACTAAACAACAAAAGTCGACTACTGATGCTCTACTCTCACAAAACCAGTTCATCAAACAAAATAGTTGCAGGCACCGAAGCCTTAGTACGAGTTCCAAAACTTCAAAGGACAAAGCAGTTTTTTACTCAAGATTGCTTCAAAATAGAACAAATTTTTAAGTTACATGTGACTACTCATAATGAGAGAAAGGGTACTACAAATGCAACATAGCAGCACAGCAAAGACTACAAGCAACTGCCTACTGGCAGTCTGCACATAAGCCTCAGGCTTTCTCTATATCACAAGGATACACAAGCCTGGCGACTACTAAAAAAACAAAAGTGTAAGCAGCATCAAAAGAAAGGGCCCGCACGCAAGGAAGCTGCGCAAAACGCAGCTATATCCAGGTCCTCCTCCCAAGCAACACTAGGTACTCCTTCATCGCCGCTACCTCGACAGCGGCAACAATGAATCCCGAGCATAGCATAAAGGAGAAGAAGACCAAGACTGCTCCCTTGCTAGCTTCGGCGAGCCATCCCACACTGCAAGCCACACCTCCACCTCTAATAAGAGAGCTAGATAAAGACTTCATCACCCATCACTCGCGAGTTCCAGCACGGACTTAGCTGGATCATGAGCTGCAAGATGAGGCACGCGACTACACCTCGTATGAGGATTCTTCTAGCATCGCGGCTATCCCTACGAGCGCAAGAGTATGTGGAGGGAAGATGGCTCTAATCTACGAGGAATCTTCTAGCACCGGAGTACTCTTTGAAGGTTTTCTACAATAAAATAACAGCAACCGAAAGCAATCCATCGCTACTCAAGCCTAACCTTGATCGACCTCCACGGCAGTCTATTTATAGCCAAATCCCACAACCACTACCCACTCGGAGTTACTATTCGCTTGTGACAACAAGCCTTAAAAGCACTGACGAGTCAGCAAGATGCTCTCTAACTCCATTCACGTGAAGGCATTCACACCACAACAGACAAAAGAGTACAACACACCTGTGCACCTCTCTTAGAAAGTAAAGGGACACTATTTTCAAAATAACAACGGCAATAATTGATGACTGCACGACTACTCGGCTGGCACTCACACTTACTCCCACCAACGACAAAGATTGACGAAGACAATCATTCATTGGACTTCGAACAAAATTCAGAGATTGTCTCGAGTAAACAAAATACTCGACAAATTACAACTCGAAGACTATACAAGCCTAAGGCTCTTCCAAAGATACAAACTCGGACATCTTCAAAGAAATTGGCTCAGCCTCCTCGAGATATTGCGCATAAGCATCCTCTGTACCATTCCGAGCAACATCGTCACCAGCCGCTGTCTAATTTGCCCTTGGGTAATATGACTTGACCATCGCAAGGACTTGTTTACAAATAGCCTTGCAGAAGCCAGCAACCTTACCCGGAGCAGTCTTCAGCCGCTCGACTAGTGAACAAGGCTCAACATCATCCTCAAGAGGAGCAATGGCATTTACAACGTTCTGCGCAGCATCAGTCAATTCTTGGAGCTCACCTCGAAGCCTTCCTATGGTCCTGTCATGATCTCTACAGGCCACCATGGCCATAGCAAGCATAGCTCCATTCTAATTTTTTCTATCCCTCTGATGCTAGCTTCAGCTAGTGATGCCCGGAGACGGTCAGCCTCGTCAGCTACCTGGTCATGAGCATTCCTCTAGTCAAGAAGCTGGTTACTCACAACAGCCTCTTTTCTCTTGAGCTCTGCAACATAGGAACAGATCAGAACCCTTGACCATAGTCAAAAAATACTCAAAAATCATGAATACTCACCTTAATACTTCTTGTTCAAAGACTTATAGTGATTCTCCAACTTCTCTTGCAACACTTCATGGTCCCTCTGCTCCACAGCAAAAGACTTTGCAGCCTCCTCATGAACCTTCAAAGACTCGGTGAGACGGCTGCACTCTTGCTCTAGTTGCGCCAATCGTTGCATAGAATCACTTCGCTCCTGGAGGGCCCGAGCATTCTTTTGAGTTGTGTCATACAGATCCTACAACCAAAAGCAAGTCATCAAGCTTCAGAAAAAACAGTCAGTCAACATTCAAAAACATCACACACCTGAAAGCTCTGGATAGCTCTCTGAAACTCCAACTCCGACGGTAGCTCGAGCACTGGACCCTTAGTACTTTTTACAATCTGGGGCTCTGGAGCTCCACCCAAGACAACACCTGAAAAAAATACACACATTATTCATTACAAGATACAACACACCGACTTCAAAAAGAATACATATACTTCGACTACATACCCGGTGCACCAAAATCACCCGCTATAGTCACATCAACTAAAGCCAGGGTACCACCAACAGACAATAAAGACGGCACACCTCCAGAACCCGAAGGGACCGCAGGGCTCTCCGCTGAACGGATAACTTCTTGAAGCATGGAGATAGTGGCACCAAGACGGTTCGTATCAACCTCGGGCGCGTCATCCTTTGTCAAATCAACCAAGGGACCAGAGAGTGTAGTCAAAGGACTAGAATCCACTCCTGTGTCCACAGGGATAGTAATCCTCTGCGTCCCTATATCAAAACACGAAGTCATCACACTGTAGCACCCAGTGTTAATGACAACTTAAGTATGACATTAAGAAGCTAATGGTGAAGTTTGGATTAAACAAAGGTAATTTGAGCCAAAGTCAAATTTGAGCCGAATTCGACCAAATTTGCAATTTCGAGTTTCAAATTTGGAAAAATTTGGCAAAAATATGAAATTGAGACTTGAGGGTATTTAGAACTCAAGAGAGTGAAGTTTGTGGTCTAATTCAAGTCATAAATCTCTCAAAAATGCAATCGAAAATGGAATTGATGAAGTTACTATGCATCATCCGAAAACGCGCAAATCTGAAAACAATATTGAGTACACAACTTTGGAGCCAATTTCTGGAGAATTTTTCTTGTAAGTGAGCAGATGTTTTTGGACATTAGTGAAATATGGTGTAACGACTCAGGTTCATCAGCCGAGTTGATCCTAATCCGAGTCCCTAATCCCGCTGACTCAGCTCCCCTAAGCTTAAGAGCTCAACCTCCAGTTCCCGGTCCCGACCCCTGAAAACACAACCAGAACCACCGGTTCCTTCTAAGTCTCAACAGCAGTGTTCCTTTCCATCTTGAGCAGAGGAGAAACCGAGACTGACGGGTGGACCCGCAATCTTTTTTCAGATCTCCCGAGGCAGACGCGCCCGAGCAGCATTCGCCCGCTTCAGAGCTTCTCCGCCGTGTGGCTCAATTTCTCCGACGCCCGCCGCCTCGCCCAGTCGCCGGTCGCGATAGGATGGATTCCCGCGCCCTCCTCCCCAATCGCAGTGGAAGCCCCCTGCAACCCTTTCTGCATCGCCTTGTCTCGCTCGCGCCCTCGCCGGACATGCCAAGGAGCCCCAGTCTCCGCCGTGGCAGAGTTTTGCCGCTGCTGCGTCAGACCGCCTCACAACGCGCGCTCATCATCATTTTGCCGGATCCCCGACTGCAAGCCCCGATGACCTCCGGCTTTTCCGCCTCTCCACAGTCGCGCCACCCAACTCGCTACGCTACGATTCCTCCTTCGCCAACCCTGACTTCGGCAGCGATAGCTCCTTTTCCACCTTGCCAGAACTGTGCTCCGGCAATGCCGCTGTTTCATGCTCGACCGCGACGCCATTAGCCCTGTCACTTCGCCTGTTGCAACCTCGCTTGTAGCGTCGTTCTCCCTGTCACACCAATCAAATCCGCCGCTCGACGACGCCCGCCTCCGCCAAATCTCAATCCCGGCAAAACCGCGCCTGCGCCGCCTTGTCTCTAGTGCCCAATGGCCGAAGAAGCTATCTCCAAAGTTCTATTCCGCCGCCCATCGCCGCTCAATCGCCACCATGGCAGCACACTTCATCCTTTTCTTCCCGGTCTTCGTGCTGCTCCAACACTCTCTCTCCCGCGCAGCTATAAAAGGGAATGTCAGAGACCTACCGGAGTTCCCTTCGCCATCGTTGCCTTGCCGCATCTTTCTCTGTTTCGTGCTCAAGCACTGCCACCTAAGTTCTTGAGGAATTCTCCTCTCCGCTCAACACCCGCCTTTCCCAACCCACCGGCCGCCTGCTCCTCCGCGCTGTGCTAGAGCTTCCTTGTGTCAACAGAAGCACCGCCACCGCCGGAGCACCGCCGAACATCGCCGCCACCCAAGCCTTAGTGCTTAAGACCTTCTGCCCAAGTCTGCTCCTCCCCGACCCCAAAGCTTCGCTAGTAGACCAACGCAGCAGAGCTTCCTTAAGGTGCACTGATAATGACGGGTACCTTTCTTATCCACAGTCGTTCAGCTTTGATTTTGTTTGACTCAGGAGCCTCACATAGTTTTATTGGAAGAAAGACTAGTGACAAATATGGGTTAAAGGAATGCCAAACAAAAGGGTCTTTTAGGATATCCACCCCGGGTGGAGTAATCACATCTGATAGGATGAGTGTCAATGTGCCTATCCAGCTAGGCTGAACCCTTTTTAAGGAGAATCTTGTTATCCTCGATCTAGAGGGGATTGATGTCATCCTAGGAATGGATTGGATGACTAGGCACCAGGTTGTGCTAGATATCCCAGCCCGAGCCATCCATGTCAACTCACCCCACCAAGGCCCCTCTGTTGTCCAATTGCCTCGCCGAGAAGATGTGAATTCTTGTGCGTATCCCGCAGTTGAGACCAGACTGAAGGACATCCCTGTAGTCTGTGAGTACCCTGACGTGTTTCCCGATGTTTTGCCAGGCATGCCGCCCGATAGCGATGTGGAGTTTTCCATAGAGTTAATCCCCGGCATCACCCCTATCTCCAAAAGACCTTATCGGATGCCACCCGCGGAGCTGGCCGAGTTAAAAACCCAGTTGCATGATCTGTTGGAGAAAGGCTTCATCCGACCCAGCACTTCACCTTGGGGTTGCCCAGCCCTATTTGTGAAAAAGAAGGATGAGATTCTACGCATGTGTGTGGACTACCGACCCCTCAATGCGGTGACTATCAAGAACAAGTATCCCCTTGCATTGATGATCTGTTTGATCAGTTAGTTGGAGCAAGAGTATTCTCCAAGATTGACCTTCGTTCCGGTTATCACCAAATCAAGATTAGACCCTGTGACATTCCCAAAACTGCCTTCTCCACAAGATATGGACTCTACGAGTACCTGGTTATGTCTTTTGGACTCACCAATGCACCCGCTTACTTCATGTATCTCATGAATTCAGTGTTCATGCCCAAGCTGGACAAGTTCGTGGTGGTGTTCATTGATGATATTCTGGTGTACTCCAAGAGTGAAGAAGAACATGCCGAACATCTTCATGTGGTTCTTCAACGGTTGAGAGATCATCAGCTTTATGCCAAGTCTCCAAGTGTGAATTTTAGTTAGATAGTGTCAAGTTCTTGGGACACACCATCTCCCGGAATGGCATAGCAGTTGACACTAGCAAGGTACAGGAGGTCATGGACTGGAAGCCACCCACTTCAGTTCACCAGATTTGAAGTTTTCTTGGACTGGCAAGCTACTATCGGCGCTTCATTCCAGATTTCTCCAAGATATCTAAGCCGATGACTGAGCTGCTGAAGAAGGAAGTCAAGTTTGTGTGGAGCAACAAATGTGAAGAAGCCTTCAACACCTTGAAACACTTGTTGACTTTTCCCCCATTTTAGCTCAACCTGACCCTTCTAGGCCGTTTGACGTATATTGTGACACCTCGGGCACTGGACTTGGGTGTGTTCTTATGCAACACAACCGAGTCATTCCCTATGCCTCACGGGTGTTACGACCTCATGAGCTGAACTATCCGACCCATGATCTTGAGTTGGCAGCAGTGATTCATGCCCTAAAAATATGGAGGCACCATCTAATGGGCACCCACTACAACATCTACATTGATCACAAGAGCCTCAAATACATCTTCACTCAAGCCGATCTCAACATGCGACAAAGAAGATGGTTAGAGCTGATTAAGGATTATGACTTGGAAGTACATTATCACCCCGGCAAGGCCAACGTAGTGGCAGATGCCCTTAGCCGCAAGACCCATTGCAATTGCTTGTTGGCAACCAACTTCGCAGAGACTCTGTGTCATGAGATGGGAAAACTTAATTTGTAAATTGTTTCCCATGGAACCCTCGGTCACATCTCCCTTGAGTCTGCTTTGGAGGACCAAATTGGGATGGCACAGTTGGAGGACAAGGAAATAAAGCGAATTAAAAGGAAGATTTCATGGAAGGATGAAGGGTATAAGCATTTCTGACAGGATGAGAATGGGAGAGTGTATTATGGAAATCGACTTGTTGTACCATCCGACCCCAATCTGAGAAAGCAAATCCTAGATGAAGCTCATCCCTCCAAGTTCTCGATCCATCCTGGCAGCAATAAAATGTATCATGATCTCCATCAGATCTTCTAGTGGAGTGGAATGAAGCCAGAGATTGCACGGTATGTTTCAGAATGTGACACCTGTGAACGTGTCAAAGCCAGCCAGTTAAAGGTAGCATGTACCCTGCAGCCCCTACCTATTCCCTCTTGGAAATGGGAAGACATCAGCATGGATTTCATTGTTGGACTGCCCCTTACATCTCAGCGACATGATTCCATTTGGGTTATAGTGGACCGCCTTACCAAGTCTGCCCACTTTCTTCCTGTCCACACCACCTACACGGCTAAGAAATATGCAGAGATGTATCTTGACCGTATTGTTTCTCTGCACGGTGTGCCTAAGACGATCATATCTGATTGGGGTGTTCAGTTTGTAGCGCATTTTTGGGAACAGCTACAAGCATCACTTGGCACCAAGCTCATTTGTAGCTCGACCTATCATCCCCAAACCGATGGTCAGACCGAAAGAATAAATCAGATCCTTGAAGACATGTTGAGAGCTTGTGTCATCCATTATGACAAAAATTGGGATAAGTGCTTACCATTGGCAGAGTTCTCCTATAACAATAGCTACCAGACTAGCTTGAAGATGGCACCATTTGAAGCCCTATATGGTCGAAAATGTCGGACGCCGTTGAATTGGTCACAAGTTGGAGAAAGACAAACCTATAGTCCTGATCTAGTAGTAGAAGCCGAAGAGCAAGTGAAGATAATTCAAGCAAATCTCAAGGCGGCCCAATCTCGACAGAAGAGTTACTCCGACAGGAGGAGGAGACCCCTGCAGTTTGACATTGGTGATCACGTATATCTTCGAGTCTCCCCGACCAAAGGAATGAAACAGTTTGGAGTAAAAGGAAAATTGGCTCCCCGTTACATTGGCCCTTATGAGATTGTGGAAATTTGCGGACCCGTTGCGTACCGGATCCAACTCCCAGAACAGCTCTCGGCCATTCATGATGTTTTCCATGTCTCCCAACTGAAGAAATGTGTCCAAGTCCCAACTGAGATCTTGGGAAAGGAGCAACTTCAAATCGAGCCCGACCTGACCTACGCTGAGTACCCGGCCAAGGTCCTCGACCGAAAGGAAAGACATACCCGATGGCAAACAGTCAAAATGTACAAGATCCTATGGAATAACCACACGGAGGAGGAAGCAACATGGGAAACAGAGGAGTATCTGAACAAGCACTTCAAAGGCTTTCTTTTCAGCCAAGAAGGTAAGAACCGCACCCCCACTGGTTGTCCTTACACCCGAATCTCGGGACGAGATTCTTTTTAAGGGGGGTAGGCTGTAACGACTCAGGTTCATTAGCCGAGTTGATCCTAATCCGAGTCCCTAATCTCGCTGACTCAGCTCCCCTGAGCTTAAGCGCTCAACCTCCAGTTCCCGGTCCCGACCCCTAAAAACCCAACCAGAACCACCGGTTCCTTCTAAGTCTCAATAGCAGTGTTCCTTTCCATCTTGAGCAGAGGAGAAATCGAGACTGACGGGTGGACCCACAATCTTTTTTCGGATCTCCCAGGGCAGACGCGCCCAAGCAGCATGCGCCCGCTTCAGAGCTTCTCTGCCGTGTGGCTCAACTTCTTCGACGCCCACCGCCTCACCCAGTCGCCAGCCGCGATAGGCTGGATTCCCGCGCTCTCCTCCCCAATCGCAGTGGAAGCCCCCTACAACCCTTTCTGCATCACCTTGTCTCCCTCGCGCCCTCGCCAGCCGTGCCAAGGAGCCCCTATCTCCGCCGTGGCAGAGTTTTGCCGCTGCTGTGTCAGACCGCCTCGTAACACGCGCCCATCATCATTTTGCCGGATCCCCGGCTGCAAGCCCCGATGACCTCCGGCTTTTCCGCCTCTCCACAGTCGCGTCGCCCAACTCGCTACGCGATGATTCCTCCCTCGCCAACCCCAACTCCGGCCGCGACAGCTCCTTTTCCACATTGCCAAAACTGTGCTCCGGCAATGCTGCTGTTTCGTGCTACCGCGACGCCGTTCGCCCTGTCACTTCGCCTGTTGCAACCTTGCTTGTAGCGCCGTTCTCCCTGTCACACCAATCAAATCCGCCGCTCGACGACGCCCACCTCCGCCAAATCTTAACCCTAGCAAAACTGCGCCTGCGCCGCCTTGTCTCCAGTGCCCAATGGCCGAAGACGCTATCTCCGAAGTTCTGTTCCGCCACCCATCGCCGCCATGGCAGCGCACTCCATCCTTTTCTTCCCGGTCTTCGTGCTGCTCCAACACTCTCTCTCATGCGCAGCTATAAAAGGGAATGCCAGAGACCTACCGGAGTTCCCTTCGCCATCGTTGCCTTGCCGCATCTTCCTCTGTTTCATGCTCAAGCGTTGCCACCTAAGTTCTTGAGGAACTCTCCTCTCCGCTCAACACCCGCCTTTCCCAACCCACCGGCCGCCTGCTCCTCCGCGCTGTGCTAGAGCTTCCTTGTGTCAACAAGAAGCACCGCCGGACATCGCCGCCACCCAAGCCTTAGTGCTTAAGACCTTCCGCCCAAGTCTACTCCTCCCTGACCCCAAAGATTCGCCAGTAGACATGGAGGTAAGCTGCCGACCCCTTACCGGTTCGCCCGACCCTTTTTCCGTCTCGCCGGACCCTATCTGTTTCGCCCGACCCCTTTTCCGTCTCGCCCGACCCTGTCTGTTCTGCCGACCCTTATCCACCTCGCCCGAGGGCTCGGCTGTATCTATTTCCTTGACCCGAGGGCATCTGTGTAAAATACCGGGGATTTCTCTATGTTAAGTCTGAGGACCCCAAACACAGTTATCCCTTAAAGTTTAAGGGTCAGATCATAAGTTTCTTCCAATCCGACCCTTGGTCTCGTTCTCTATCCACTGAAGCTTGAACCTCCACACTTTTTCCGTAGCTTTGCTACAAGTTTCTAGGCTAAAACTTGCAAGTGTTGTTGTTGAAATAATTGTCTAAACTTTAACTCCTGCATTTTGCATTCGTGTAGAGTTGCATCTCGCCGACGGCACATACGAGCTGCATCTGATGCCCGAAGACGGAGCTGTAGCTGAGCTGCCAGTTCCAGAAGCCACATCCACCCCAGCTGAAGACCAGTTTCCCTCCCCTCCGCTTGAAGGCAAGCCCTGGAGCATGAACCCAACTTCCTAAACTTACATATGCCTTCCTTCGTTTGTATGTGCATTTAAGTACAGGAGTTGTTTGAAACCATAGATGCATGACTTAGTTCCCTTGATCTGAACACTAGCCTGATGAGTCCGAGTAGTTGCATTGCTTAATAGGACTCAGTAAAAGTCGAGTGATTTCCTGTCACTCGCGAGTTATAGGAGTTGGTTGTTCTCCTTCTGGTTACAACTATAAGGACGATGGACGGGGCAGGGCCTGGTGAACTCTTTTGGTGCTCGGTGGATCGCCCTGTCTGTCTATATGAAATTGCTTAAGGTTGGAAAGTGTTGGTGTTCGTGATCAAGTGTTTGAAAGTACTAATCTCATACCTAGTATGGGATGGGAAAGCCTAGTACCTGATTGAACTAGGGCGTGGCTTATACCGCTGTTGTCCCTGGAATGAGGTTCCCATGGTGCATCATGTGGGTGCAAGTGCGGTCACAATACGGTAGAGGCCGGGACTGTGGAGCATTGCATGCCAAGGGAAGTTTGGACCTGACACGTGCCTGGGAATTGATGGGGACGGCCGACACAGGAAGCGACCGTGGTGCGCGGATGTCGTGAGATTAGGTTCGCCATGCATGGTTAAGAAACTCGAATCGATTCGTCTGCCTCTCACAGTTTGAGACTGCTTGATCGCTATGCTACACTGAGTAAAGATGGAACATGATGATGATATGAACCCGATGCTTGTTCTGTACTTTGTTGTTGGAAACTATGGTTATTTAGTATAAGTCGCCAATGTAGACTGGTTAATGAACTTAGAATCTGAGCTAAAATATTGAAAGTAAGGACCCACTGTAGTCGCTTTTGGCAACACAAACCCCTCAGCCAAAGAGCCTTGCATGTCTAGATGTTGGTGGAGTAGTTCTCCACTAGTCAGTTAAATCTTGTTGAGCTTAGCAGCTCAGCCTTGCTTGTGGCATCTCTTTCAGGTGAAGTTGAAGCTCCTGAGTTTGCTCCTGTTGGCACTTGGCCGCCCCAGCTTCCTCCTGGGTGGACGGTCAAGTGGGATCCCTCCTCGAATGGCGAGGAAAGGGATCACTGATGTCCAGATCGGCCTCATCAGGGACATCCGACCCCGGCGATAGCTTCCGCTATTTTATTTTTCCGCTGCTTTTGAATTCTGTAAAACTCTGACTTTCGAATTGATGTTGAAATAAATTGTCAAACTTGTTTAACTTCGTTGATCTGTTGTATTCTCTGGAACCACTCACCTTCGTGTGGGTTATGCTAACTCGGTCCTGTTAAGTGGTTAAATCGGATGAAATCCGACGGCACTTCGAGTTAACTTGACTAAGGCATGAGTGTCGCGTGTCCGGCGACTTAACCGTGCTTTAATCAAGCTAATCCGAGGTGGTTCCGCCACATATGGACTATGGAGAAGGAAAGTGAAATGTTGTTGGCCAGAGAAAGTGGAAGGATTGAATTTAAAATGAAGCCCAAAATGAGCAAATAAGCAGATTTCATCCTTCTCGCTGAAATAATTTGAAGTTTGGAAAACAGCATTGACTAGTAATGTTTGGAGTAAATTTCAGAAAAATCTAGTGTAAAAGTTATATGGGTTCAGGTGCAAAATGGAATCTTTGTTAGTTGTAGAACAAGGATAGGCAAGGTTCAAGCTGTATGGAAGGAGTTTGAGCAATTTAAATCGAGCTCAAAGTAGGGAAGAAGTCCCTGTTCTGGAACCTGACGAAACTGAATCATCAAGGTTCAGTTACAGGAAATTGTGGCTGAACTTTGAGCTTAAAAATCTTAGTGTTAGGATGCTCATCTTGGGTAGAGGCCAATCTATAAAATAAAGTTCTTGGATTAATCTACAAGTTTGCTTAAGGAACATTTGGACATTTGGATTTGGAATAGGTCGATGTGGGGGTCTGAATTTTGGAGGAAAGAAAGAAGAAAGAAGGGAGGGGGCGAGCAGGGGACAGAGCCGTGCCGCCGCCAGCACTTCTGCTTGCCGGCCAGCGCGACAACCCCATCCGTGCCACGCACGTCCGTGAGTCGCCGAGGTGGCCTCCATGCACACGGTGAATGCTTGAATATCTACCGCTCCCGCGCTTATGGTTTCACCAGCCGCCATTCTATTGCCGCGCAAGCAGAAGCTCAAGCGAGCACCACCACCGGCGGCCGATTCCACCGCGCCGCCGCTCCTCTCCTCGATTCCTTCCGCCCGAAGCTCCGCTAGCCCCTCGCCAAAACCCTACACCGCTCCGTCCACTAGTTTTCCCGCCGGTGAGCCACACCCGCCGCATCTCCTGTCCGCCCGCCACCGCCACTGCCCCTCCGGTGAGCCCTCCACGCCGCCCCTTCTCCGCTCTTGTGCTCAGGTATAGAGGTACTGGGGTCGTGTAGAAGCCGTAGGGTGCGCCACGGTTGTTCTTGCGCCACTGCTGGACTTAGAGCCGCACGGCCACCGGCCATGGCCGCCGCCGCCCGTGGAGAGCCCGGCTCAGGCAGCCTCTGGGAGGGCTAGTGCCACCTGTGGGTGCGCCTAGGCCTGGGGATGCTCCCCGGCCTGGCCCCGTCGCCGGCAAGCCGCCGGAGCTACCCCCCGGCGCCCTGTTGTAGCATCGGGCACGGGAGGCCTGGCCAGCTAACCCACGCGTCGGTGAGAGTGGGTAGGGGGGGGGGCGGTAGAAAAAGAATTCCAGGGGGGTTCGGATAAGGTTGGAGTTTTCGATTTTAAAATGGATTTAAATAACTGCTGCACCTTTTAATTCACCAAAATTCATAGGAGCACCCACAAATAGTGAAATAAATTTTAATAGGTTTGTTTTTATCTCCTTTACATTTTAAAATTGTTAAAACTTATTTGTTTATAGAAACATTTTTGGGTATTCATTTAGTGCCTTTAATTAAAGGTATTAAATAAATACTTAGTAATTCCAAAATACATAAAATATGAACTAAAGCTTTTATAATTACAAATTAATCATAATCTATAGTAATTAGGAGTTTAAGGTTAGAAAATATTTTTGATGCTTTTCAAAAATAAAAGAAAAGGCTTACATTTTTAAATAAGAAGATAAAGATTAAGTATTTATTTAATGTTTTTACTTAAAATATTTAAGTAAATGTTTAAGCTTTATAAATAAATAAAATTCTGAATAATGTTTTGATTAATTCCAAACAAATGTTAATCTATAGTTTTTCATTTTCTTTTACATTAGAAATTATTTCAAATGCTTTTCAAAAATAAAAAGAAAAGTCTAACATGGGTTTAATAAGGGAGGTCTAAATCGTGAGTTAGACGTTATGGGTAGAGTTTGTTGGCTTGCAACTTTATCATGAGGTTAAGTTGTCTAAGTCATTGTTGGCTTGCAACTTTATCATGAAGAAAGTTGTATAGTCCTGTGCTTAAAAAGTTGCATCTCTAACTCATGCATGCACTTTATCGTAGACACTAAAGCTCCAGAAGTGGAATTTCTGGAAATTTCTGAAGAACCTCCAGAGTTTGAGGAGATTATTGAGTTGATCCCCTACAAAGCCGGACCATCGGACAACGCTAACATTTTTACAAATCAAGGCAAGCCCCGGTGCATTTAAGCCTATCTACTTTTGGAGTTATTATTTCATGTGTCCAACTATTGGTTATTTCTTTATGAATGCATTAAGTCTAGGAGTTGATTGAAAACTTACTTCTATGCATAATCCAACCTTGTTATTAAGGACATCTTTGCCACCTATTCCAAATAGTTAGTAAGTATCCCATGCTTAGCAAAGCAGAATCGCGCTACCTTTATCCTTTCTGAGTACCTATGGTACTCAGCAACCTAAGGTAACATTGTCATAAACATGTATACCAAGGAAATGACTTGTTTTGGAAGATAGTGGATGGAAGCTTGGATGGAATCAAGAAAGGAGTCTTGAGTTCCATAATTCCGTCTACTCGGTTAATTTGATTAAGGACCGATCCTTGTTTTAACCAGTGATCAAGTGATATTACCTGGTTGCTTACTGCTATATGGGAACCAGCAAGCTTAGTAGGTTAGTTGGCTCTCTGCTCGGAAATATTTCGTACCCATGCTTGGCGTGCAGTGGAAGGGCAGGGGCGTAGCCTAAAACTCACATTGGAGATCAATCCAGATGTGGGGTCCCATGTCGAGGTGCGTCCTTGGGTTCGAGTAGTCATATTTCCGATCGTTGGCTACAACCAATCGAAAGGTTGTTATGTGCAACTCGAACAGTTGTACATAGCTGGTGGTCAGGTATCTCATGCAGAATGTAAAACAGTCCGGATCGCCGCAATTCTCGGATATGAATGCACTTGATCATTGCTTGAGTATCGTAGTGTAACAAAGAGAAGGGAACCGTTTGCTTTGAATAAATATGCTGCATGACTTAGTTCCATTTGGTTGCTAAAATATTTTTCATCATCTAGACCGATCAGGTAACAAACTCAATCTGAAATAAAAGATAAAACTATGGTTTCACTTATAGTGCTCTTTCTGCAAAATATGAGTCAACCAATACACCATAAAGCTATCATACAGTGTATCAGAAATATTTATATTGGTTAGATGGGTCAGACTTAATGAGTACTTCGTACTCAGGGGATCCTTTGTTGTTGTTTTCAGAAACCCAGCAGGGACCCACTGAGGAGGAAGCCCCGAAGAACTAGGGTATCTTATGAGTCTCATGATACCCTAGAATAAAATTAGATGTTTAATTACTTACCCCGGACTGGTTTATATTTTAAACTCTTAGCAATGGTTTAGCTTGCACTGTTAAGTTTCTTCAATCTATGGTTTGTAATAAATCGTACCTCTAGTATGTATGTAAAAATGTAATGTTTGTTGATGCTATCCCATCATGGAAGCGATCCTGATGTATAGCTATGGAACACACCGTGGAGGTTTTCAAGGAGTTCTGTGAACAAAACCCTTGACGAACTACCGGACTTACACTGTTTTAAGTGCGTTTTGAATAATTGTTGTTCTGACAGCAATTAGACGCATTTAAGCCGGTTTAAGTTGGGCGGTTCTGCCACACACACGTCCTTCAGAAGCTCAAAAACACGATACAAAGGAAGACTTATCCAAAACTCACCGAGATGACCGCGGCGGCAATCGAACACGTTTCCTTTTAGTAACAGCCGGATGAGTACTCGGCACCACCAGGTCAGCAGGAGGCACGATATTCTCGCCAAGGCCTACAAAAACAAATCAAGGATAAGACTATGAAAGCTTCAAACTACCAAAAATAGTCAGAAAAACTCACCACTAGCGATAACATCGGATAACAAAGAGCCACAGCAATCACCAGTGACTTCGTCACATCTGTCACGACCGAAGATGCACCAACGACAGCCTGTTCAAGGACTGGCAACTCGGTAGCTGATCATGCCAGGGCTGTAGGCTCGGGGGCTGCTCCTGAGTCTACAAGCGGCAACCCCACCAGAAACTCTTCAAAAGCCGCGACACTGACCATAGCATCCTTGGCAATAGCGACTACCTCAGTGGAAGTAGCCTCGTCAACACCAGGAGTAGAGTCGACAGCCTTCCCAATCAACTAAGATCATCAAAGATTCTAGACAACTATACAAAAATTACCAAGAACAACGACTACGTACCTTGGTACTCTGCGACCCTTCAAGGGTCAAACTCGACATCGAAACAGACTGCACAGCAGCCCTCTTTCGAACTACTCGCTGTTTTTTTGTAGGAGGAGAAGGCTCATCTTCAGAGTCAGCCACGACTATCTCCTCCCCCTCAGACTGCGACAGATAGCCAAAAAGAACCCGGGACTGCAAACAAATTGTTACTCAAAGATATCCCAACATCTCGAGAAATACAAGTCAAGCAAAAGAACATACCTCTTTCGGCCCATACCAACTGTCAAATTGACGAAGGACTCCTGGAATAACTAGTACCCCCTGATAGTTCCTGAAGAACTTTGCCAGCAACGCTTCCACATCATCATCAGATATGTCATCAGGAGACATACGCGACGGGTCATCAAAACCCAAGAACTCCGAGCCTGAGTGAGCCCGCTGCTGCAAAGGCTGAACCCTCCGCTTGAGAAAACTGGCAGCCACATTGATGCCAGTCAAGCCCAACGACTTCAACTCAGCAATTTGAGATAGTAGATTGGAAATCTTAGGGGTGTCCTCAGGCTGGCTCACCCAATTCTCCTCATGCTTTGGAGCATGTCCAGTGACTACCGGCAAAACAGGATCATGGTTCCCAATATAAAACCATCTCTTCTTCCAATCACCATGCGAGTTAGGCAAAATGTAGTCAAGATAAGCACCCGAGTTCCTAAGCTAAAACCCGACACCTCCAAAAACTTACGTCTTAGTCGCACTAGGCTGTGGCTTACAGCGAAACAGCTTCCTAAAAAGCTCAAGACTAGGAGGGACACCTAGATATACTTCACACAAGTGTACGAAGATAGACATATGAAGCACGCCATTGGGGTTCAAGTGAACTAACTGAAGTTTGTAGTGCTCGAGAATGCTTCTGAAGAAATCAGAAGTGGGCACTGCTAGTCCTCTCTCAACAAAGGGTGTAACCATGATAGTCTCCTTTGGATGCTCCTCGAATTGCCACGCATTGCCAAATGCAGGCCTCCACTCGAGTTGAAGTTTTGACTGAAGAAGCTTAGCATCAACTAAAGCTTGGACCGCGGGTTCCCTCATCACGGAGTGTTGCCAAGTGATTCCAGGTGGCAGCAGCACAGTCTGATTCGTGGGGCCGCAATTCGACGCCAGCAGCACGAGCTCTTTTCCCTTTCTGGATTTAGATCTCACCTTATCGGCAGCCGCGGCCTGGCCTTGAGTCTTCTCAGCTTTCTTCCCCATCTTCTTGATACACATTAGTCAACCTTAGGGATAGCAAAGAAGGAAAGGATCAATGTTAGATCTCACTCAAGGTCAAGGAGAAAGCAACAATGGCGGTAGCGGCACTGGAAAGCACGACGGCTCAAAGATGAACAGGAAAAGGGGGGAGGGGACAAAATAGATCTGCTAAAAAGAACGTAACCCTAATCATAAGCGGGCCCCTCCCCATTATATCTCCATCACCTCCGGATTCCAAGCATCAATTAAGCAATGGTCAGATATAAATCGGATTTATCACCATAATATCCAACGGCTACTCAAATCAAGAGGTTTTGACCACTTCATCGACCACGGAAAATCGCCTAAGTGCTCGGGCGCTGCGGATACCGTACCCGCTGGACAAAGTTTTCTTTTTTTCTAAAGACTACTAAAGCTAGAATAACTAGAACACGGGATTGACCCTCAGTCTGATTCTTCGATTCAAACTAAGACTCGAGGGCTACTCCATATGGAGTGCGATTGTCATCGCACTACCATATAATTTCTCAAGGCAGAAGCAACTCAAAGCAAAAAGAAGATGAAGAGTACCTTCCAGCCACACGACAGTATTCAAGTCCTCGAAGACACTACAACCGCTGAACACTGGGAATTACTCTGGTAGCGGCTTCTGAGTACTCGGAACTGTTCCGCTCAACTACAAAGTACTCAGGGGCTTGTCGGGCTTACATCCCTGGCCCACGAGTAGGCCCTATGCGGCCCACTAAGGGGCGTACTCAGACGTAATCAAGGCTCGGGGGCTACACGGCAAAGGAACGTAGCCCACTCAAACTCCCAAAGACTAGTCAACATACATATGGAAACTACTCTCTCTACATCGAGTAGAACTCTGTAACTACATCCGACTAGGATTCTAGCCTATAATCCTGCTCCCCCAAATATATAAGGGTGGGCAGGGACCCCCTCAAAGACAACTCATCCAAGTTCAATACAATCAACACACAGGATGTAGGGTATTATGCAATCTAGCGGCCTGAGCCTGTCTAAATCGTATTCCTTACATCACCATGGACTCCTTGATTCTCGACGACACCCACCACACAAAAGACCACCTAGGGTACCCCCTAGGCGAGTTGCCGGTCTAAAACACTGACAGCAGGTAGGGAGCAACTCCCTGCCAAGGGACCACCGGGTCGCATCCCCAACCTCACAAGTATGCTCCCGCAGGAGTTGCACAAACGAGGGCTCGGAGCAACCAGCTCTCAAGGCAAGGTGCGCCAATGATGGCAAAAATGAGGGATAAAACTTTTATTCCAAGGGATAAGCATTACAAGAAGAGCCGCTCAAAGCACCATTTACAGATACAAAAAACACTAGTGTTGCCACACGAGGCAACACCTAGGGCCCACAGGGCATACATGAAGTGGCAGGTGCTCACATCACTTATCTTCTTGTAGCACCAGCACATCGGGAGCCACTTACGCGGAGGTGGTACCGAGGATGAGAGCACTTTCAACTCCAACAAGTGATGCCGCCATCTCCCCTGCTTAGAGAGGAAATCACAACCACTCTCAAAGTCTCCCAATGGAAGCGAGAGGGGGCCATAGTTCTCCCAAACAAGCTCAGCAACGTCATGGTGGCCTTTGTCACACCTAGTGGTCCGCCGATCTATGATGATCTTGGAGTAGGACCCACAATGGGAGGAAAGGTGCCACAGATCCTCCGTGGTACGCCCAGCCGCTCGCTGAGATTCTTCTAGCACCGAGAAAGGGCATCACGATAGCCACCCAGGCAAGGTTGGAGGTGCCCATGCAATGACCTCATCCTACCACCACCTACACTTGAAGACATTGGAGCAGGACTTGGAGGCCGAAGCATCGCTAGGTGCAGGTTTTATAGCTCGGGCGCTAGACTGTGTGGGGCGTGATGACAAGGCCCACCGCGGCCACGCGGGATGCTAGCCGGCCAGTGAGAGGCCTCATGAACCCCGACACACTAACAAACCCATGCGAGCGCCTGCGGGATGGGACGGGGCCTAAAGCATGGCCTCAAGATACGACGCGGACGCGAAGCACCGGGTAGACCGGTCCCGACCATGCACCCATGAGAGCTCGTAAAGAGACCAGGCGGGCAGATGAAAACCTTCTAACGGTGTCATGAGGATTGACGCTGCCAGGTCACTCCAGGACCGCATCAAACCTTCTAAGCGAGTCTCCAACTCCCTCAGAAGCTTGGAGGCTACACCCACTGGGTCCGCTCACGCGAACCTAGAGGAAGCAAACGGACTGAGATCAGTGCTGATAGAGGTATTGTCGGGGCGAGTCTTCAACTCACCCTGAGGCTTGGGCGCTATACCTAGTGGGTCTGCTTGCGCAGACCTACAAGACACCATGACCGCCGCATGGTGCGCAAGTGAGACGGATGAGTCTCCCCTCGACCTCAAGGCCACGGGAAGCCTCAGGGGCTACTGATGGGTACCTGTACCAGGGCTACACCCACAGGAAGAGTCCAAGACACCCGCGGCCCACCGTACTACCCACCTCGGATGTAGGGCCCATGTGAGGCCCGAAGCGCTTCACCTGCCCCTTGACTAAGGGCAACCGAGGTCATACATGAGGCATTGAATGCGAAATGTGGCACCCCTGCCCACTCCATGACGGCCCACGCGCGAGGATGTGACCTGGCAGAGGGTGTCGACCTCTACCCAAGGGGTCCAAAGGTGAGGCTACACCCTTTGGACCACATCAAGATGGCCCGAGGGAAGAGGCCACAAGGCCCGTATGCGCACACAGGTGTCAGGATGTCATCATGACCAACCCCTCTATGATGGTCCATAGAGGTCCATCAGGGGCAGGGTAAAGCGGTCATGGAAGGCCTGCCACAGGCTCGGCGTAAGAAGCGGGGCCTAGGACAAGACCTCATGGCGTAGAGCGGCCGTGAGGGCATCCAGCAGGTCGAGGAAAGTCGGGGTGAGTGGCATGCCTCAGCCCGGCCGCTGACCTAAGCCTGCTTACCCGCTACAGGTACGGAGGCCAGCAACAGTGTCCGTCCCGTTCTCTGCCATGTGGTTGGCGAACGAGACGGAGGCACGCCCCGGTGTAGACCACACCGCACGTAAGCACTCCATGCCGCACAGGGGCTGTCACGCCAACCGTACGAACCCAATGCCGACGAAGGGGAACAAGACAAGAGGGTCCCACGGAAGGGACCCACACCACCATCCCGAGCTGCACCACTCCGACCACCACACGGTCCCTGACCTCTGAGGTCAGGAGACCCCCTTCTTTTATATTTAATGTTAGACAAAAGTTCAATATGCGCCAAATATAAAAGGAGTATATAAAATATCTCATTAAGAGTAGGAACAATGGTGCGCATGTCGTGAAAAGTTGCCGAATATAACAAAAACGTGCACATGCAACCTTAGTATTGTAGTTACTTTTTTTAGAACTCACAAACTCTATCTTATACTCCGTGCATTTCAAATTGTAGGTTATTTTGTTTTTTCTAGATTCATAGATATTTGTATGACATACATTATATTTAAGTGCATACAATCATCTATGTACCTATAAAAGTTAAAAAGATCTACGATTTAGCACGGATGGAGTACTACTGCTTGTAATGCCTGTTTCCATAGAATTTTGTAGGAGTTATGCTGATTTGTTGAAGCGGAGGGACAACCATGGCGAGCATGCCATGCCATACCACCTCTGTACCAAATATAACAAAACGTGCACATGCAACGCATAATATCTGCCGACTCAACCGTACGCGCAGAACGGCGTATCCTGACGTGGCCACCGGCTGTTGGAGTGGCCATCCTGTTGGATCGGCACGGCCTGCCGGCCGCAACCGTCCGATGCGCGATAACGGATAATCTCCCGGAATCGCGCGGTCACGGGCCACCACAACACCTCCCCCACGCACGCCCGTGCGGCCGTGCGCCCGTGCCTGCATCTGCAGCGCAGGCCGATCCGATCCTCCCCGATGGAAGGCTGGCTTGACTGGTGCCTGCCAAGCCCGGAAATTGATGCCCGCACGGGGGCACCTCCGCACTCGTTGCTCCCTGCGGCGGCGTACGTGACGGTGTCACGCGGCCAGAGCGGAATGCGCCGCACGGAAACAATCACAGCCACTTCGGCCGCCTCTCCGTCCCTCCACTTCTCTCACCTTCCCGGAGGAACCCGGACGAAGGCCGCCAGGCGCCAGCCAAGATCCCGAAGCGACACCTGCCCCTGCCCGTACCCGGCACTCTGCCCCTGCCCCTACCCGGCACCACCACCCCACCAGACCAGAGGTCCATAGCAGAGGAGCCAGCGCTCCGCTTCCACTCTGTATTGCCCTCTGCTCACAGCTCACCATACCCACCAGTCCCCCACACCAAAAAGCCATCCTCCTCCCTCCTCCGATCCAACCCCACCCTCGTCCACCAACACAGAAAAGAAAAGGGAAAGGAACCTCAGATTCACAACGGTAAAGCCTGCAGCACACTGCTCCTCGCAGCCCACCTCGAAAGCACGCACAGAGAGACGGCGCTCTGCGCTTGAGTGCGGCACAAGCCAGGAGCAGAGCAGGGAAGGAATTTCCGAAGGGGACATCCCGCAGCGCCACCAGAAGACCGCACCCGGAGGGGCAGCCTCCAAACGCAAGCAACCAAGCCCGGAGCACGACCGGCCAAGAGCGCGGAGCCGAGCCCAGCATCTACAAAAATGCAGCAGCAGGGGAGCGGCGGCGGCACGGGTAGCAGTAGTACCCCCACCGCCACCGGCGGGCGTAGGCGCGTGTCGGTGCGGGGCGCGGCCGCGGCGTCCACGGGGTCCGCATCGGTGTGGGAGACGCGGATGAGGATGGACGAGGTCAAGGGCGGCGTCAAGGTCTTCAGCGCCGGGGGCGCCGATGAGCCCGCCGACGAGGAGGGGATGCGGGTGTACCGCCGCCTGCGCCGCAACCAGAGCGAGGGCAACGCCGGCGCCGGAACGGGCGCTGCGGCCGCCGCGGCGAAGAAGCGGCGCAACTGGAAGGCGTCCGAACCGGTCACCGCGATCGGGGACCTCCGCAAGTCGCGCTCCGACGCCGCCGCCGCCGTGACTACAACGACGACGACCACCACCGCGGTGGTAGCGAGGCGGGCCGTGGCGAGGGTCACCACGCCCGAGAAGAAGGTTGCGCCCGCGGCGGCGGTCGGTGGAGGGGAGGTCAAGGAGGTGGTCGTCGTCGAGGTGCACAAGGCGGCCCCAGAGGAGGAGGAAGCCAAGGGCGTTTCGGAGGAACCAGTGGAGGAGGAGCTGGACGACGGCGTCGACGAATTGGACGACGAGGAGTTGGAGACGGAGGAGGAGGAGGAGAAGGAGATGCTGGATCAGGATCACATGGCCATCGACGACGACGAAACTGCTCTGCACCAAGGCAAGGAATCCGTAGCTGCTCCCCATTGTCCTTGCCAGATTCGTCTCTCGATGAACTAATGTGACTGTGCTCCTCGATTGGTGCCGTGTTGCAGTGGACGACGACGACCAAGACCTCGAGCCACCGACAAAAGGTGAGACGAAGTTTCAGAAAAAAGCTTTTCCCATTTTTCCCTCTACATTTTTTTTTCACTTGCAGATTGCTATTCCTGTCTTCCAATGGCATCACTCCTTGTCCCCTTCTGTTAATGTAGCAAGGATTAAGCCGACGCTGTCGGTGGAAGATGAGAGAGCTGCTAACCCAGAGCCAGTGAAGCCGCCTCCAGGTGAATTTCAGTTCTTCGGCCACTCACCCCTTTTTTTCGCTTATTTTGGAGTCAGTGAAATTGTCAGTTCGATTTCATCTTCCTGTTCTTTGATGGTCCAGAGAAAAAATTAGCCTCGGCGATCGATCTCCGAGCGATCAACCCGGAGTCTATGACCCCTCCTTCAGGTGAATTCCTCTTCAGATGCGAAACTCATTCTGATTCACACCGATCTTTGTCTCATGCCACCTATTGCTCCGATCCTCCCCAAATGCAGTGGAGAAGAAGACGACACCCATTGTAGTTCACCGCATGACTAACTTCGAGACGGCAAAACCTTCTCCAGGTAACTGTGATTTTTTTAAAAAAATCAGAGAATATAATATCAGTCCAGTTATAATTTGAGCGGTTCCCTAATTCCTTTTAATTTCAATTATGCACTTTCTGACTTATTCAGAGAAGAAATCTTTGCCGGCGATTGCTCGCCGGATTCCGAAGCAAGAGCCTGTCAGCACTCCTCCAGGTGAGTAGCATTTCCTGTTTTGTTCTTTAGTTCTTTGATCTTCTTGTTCCAACATTTTTGTTAATTAATGGAATTTATCTATGGTCTTGAAGTTGAAGAGTATGAGGAAATTCAGGGCAGACCATCTCAGCCCAGCAGAAGCCATGAAAGAATGCAAAATATTGGTAACGCTTACTCTATGCCAACCGATTTGATAGATTTTTTCCCTCTCAAGAGCATAACCAATTCGATAGGCTTGTTTAACAAAATCAGGCGCTGATGGTTCATCTCTCTCTTTTCTGCCCCTTGTTTTGCAGTGAATTTGGTGATGTGGAGAGACGTGTCAAAGTCTGCACTGGTGTTTGGATTAGGGACTTTCTTGCTGATTTCCTCCTCTTACGCCAAAGACCTAAATTTCAAGTAATTCCTGTTTACTGCGATGTTATTCTGAAGTTATCAGAATCTAAAAGACTGCACAGTAAAGAGTGACAAGCTGACAGCAGCAGCAGCCACCTAACCTTCTCTGTCAAATTTCTGAATTTCTGCAGCACAATCACAGCAGCTTCATATGCCGGTCTAATCTACCTTGGCCTCCGGTTCCTGCGCAAGTCCATAATGAACAGAGGTGAAACTGTGGAGTGTGATGATGAGAGAGACGAGGAGAGGTGCTACCTAGTTGGGGAAGAGGAGGCCATCTGGCTGCTTAGGCTGGTGCTGCCATACATCAATGAGGTGCTCCTAAATCTGAGGTGTCTCTTCTCTGGCGAACCTGCCACCACCATGAAGGTAAAACCCAATTCCTCTGAATAATAGGCAAAAAACACTGTACCTGCTGGAAGGTAGTATCTGGCATAGATTGGACATCTCTGGATTTGTACTGACAAGGGACACATGTGCTCTGGTCTGCAGCTGGCATTGCTACTGTTTGCGATGGCCCGGTGTGGCAACTTTGTCACCCTCTGGACCCTGGCCAAACTGGGTAAGTACCTTGGAGCAAACAATACATGCATCACCATCTGTGAACTTCTTTAAGCCCTTGTTCTCTTACCTCCAAACTCCCAACTTTGGCACTATGCAAAAAGAAGATTCCTCATCACATCAAACTTGCGGTACATGTATGGAGTACTAAATGTAGATGAAATTAAAAACTAATTGCACAGTTTTGTTGTACTTTGCGAGACGAATCTTTTGAGCCTAATTAGTCAATATTTGGACAATAATTCACAAATACAAACGAAACGCTACAGTGTTGCTACAGTAATTTGGCACCTCCCAAATTCCCCAAGTAAACAAGGGCTAACTCTCACCCCAGTAAATTCTGAGAGCCTATTTTTGTTTCTTCATTTCAACAAGAAACAAAAATGAAAAAGCTTCTGAACTCAGAACTCACAGCCATGGGGATTTCATGAACATTTCGTAGGAAGCAGTTTACAGTTAGGATGCAGTAACTTTAACCGTAGGAATGCATGTTGGGACCAGGAGCATCAGCAACTTTACATGTACAGCTAAAGGTGCATGGAGAACCACTGCAGTCACTGACTTTTTGTGCCTTTGATCTGCTTGTGTGTGCAGTGTTCTTTGGGGTCTTCATCATCCCGAAGGTGTGCGCCTCTTACTCCACGCAGCTGGCACGATACGGTAAGTAAAAAAAAATACCTCCATTTTATCTTTTCACGGCAACAAACATGCCATTAACACAACTAACATACCCGAACACACAAACCCAGTCACTGATAAATGGGCCCACTAGATTTCTACTGTTGAATGGATCCGCTTGTCAGCTACTCTAACTTGAACACCCCGTTTTCGCAACCTTGGCTGCTTTGTTTGTACTAGAATTTTGGTGTTGGATCCAAGCTTTCTCCTCTATAACCGTGGTACACACTTTTTCACTTTTACTGGTCCCCCAAGGCACAAGAGCATGTGTATAGCTAGTGGCCACTGGCCCGGTAATTATGAACAAGTTACAAGGTGAACTCTGGAGTATAGGACAGAAGAATTTTGTGAATGTTAGGAGCATAGGTTTGTGGGACTGCACACATATATACATACACATTGGTAGTGCTCCAATATGGGTAGGTGGCGCTTCTGACTTCTGAGCAGTCCTTTATCTGAATGTGACTTACCCTGCTTGTTCTAGTTTATCGTATCCATTCAGCCAAAAAGTATGAATCCAAATGTAACCCAAGAGGCTGAGAGGTGTCACATGTAAATTTAAACTAGAAATTTGGAAATAGCATAGCAATATGATAAATTTAATGCTACTTCATTAGAGCATCTTTTATCCTCGTATAGGGATAATAGTATATAATGTATAAAAGAAGAATGATTTGACCTATGCTTAATGTTTACCATCTTCAAGGAGAATCATGACTTGTCTGCATTCTTCAGCCTATGTTAGCTAATAAATTAGGAGTGACAGCATAGTTAGGCCTAGGTATTCTGAGGGTAAAAGTAAATCGGTCGCTTTTTCGGATCCGAGGCCGAAGTATAATACCCCTTGTAAGTTGTAACTTTCGCGTCGGAGGAGGGGGCACGGTTATTCCCCCCTACCTTTTGCACGTGCGATGTGTCGCGTGGTCAAGGAGGGCTTGATTGTCATTTGACGCCGTGGTCCATGCCCGAACGGTATGAAGCTGATAGATGCTGTCCCTAATGGCCCACGCCTCCTTGTGTCCTTTCCTTTTCATATTCATTCATGGGGGCAAAAAGGTAAAGAGAGAATCTTTCCAAACGACTAGTGTTCATCCTCATCAGTCATCACTGGTGTCACGAAGGCTGATTAGTAACAAAACCATGTTAGCTTTGAAATTACTTTTGGGTGAATAGGACAATAGTAGCTACATGTAAAGCAAGTGCTGGGGGTCACCCTGGCCACCTTGTCCATCTTGGGGAATACATTTTAGCTGATGCTAAACAATAATTTTTTTGGCTAATATTAGTTCTAATGGTTAGGTTTACCCAAGATGTATCATCACCAAGGTATCATGTCATATAGCTTAGTAAACCTACTCTTGGACTTTTCTGCTTGGATGATAGCTTTTTGGTGCTCTCTTAGCTAGCCAGATTTCAAGAAAAACATATGGTACAAAATGTATCCTAGTCCACCAGATTATAGTACCTAATAAATTTGCAGCTTGTTTAATCTGGAATACTAGCTTGTGTCACGGGATGAAACTGCGGTGTTAAATTCTCTTTGCTAGCAAGACTATGAAAGTACTGTTCTTCTGGGATTCTTTCACCCACAGGGCATGCATGTACTGTCAGTACTGAAGCTTCCTAGCTTTATCCTTTTGCAGTTGTAGTGTAGGCACATGAATCACTCACCTGTGCAAACATATTTCATATCCTAGATCTGGTCTCCCATCCTCGCTAGCTGTCCCCTTACTGCATGTAGGGTCATCTGTTTGGTGTTTGTTTTTGCTCACCAACCCATCGGGCATTCAGTCCACACAGAAATAAACAACAATTAGGCTCGTGAGTCGTGCGTGACATACTCATTCAACTTTTGCATGTCATCTCAACAACCACACATGATCGTAGATGTCTTCTGTGTGATGTTGTTGTGCTACCATATCTCCACTTTGATTCTTTAACTGGTGCTGTTTTTTGGGCTTTAATTTGAAGCAACCTTGTGCCACCGTACCAATTAGGGCCACAACCACAACCACAACCACAACAAAGTGGTAATTAAACACCATGTGATGAAGTAGTTGATTGTGGCAAAGAATTCCTGTAATTCCGCTACATGTAGTCATCTATCAGAGTCATCACGTCTCATGATATCAGTGAGCGAAGATGTTAGATAGCTTGTCACTGTCCAAAACCTTATTTTGCATCTCGTTTGTTCCTTCCTCACGTTTCCTTCTCATTCTATTCATCCTACCATACTGTTTCATGTCAACAGCAGAATTAAACACAACATCCTTTGTTATTTTCTCCTTCAACAGAAAAATATATATGAAAATTAGGTTCAGAAAAAACAAATAATGCAGTGAACTTTATGCTTGGTTCCACGTACCCATATCTTCTCTTTTTCATGATAGCAGGGCACTAGCACTTAAACTAGACCTACTACTTTCACTTGTCCGGCAATAATCATAGTGTCTAGCTCCATGATATGATAGCACGGGCAAAACACATCACGAACCCTATTGACCACAGGCAGGAAGCAAACGGCAATCAGTTGAGCATGATTTGTCACCTCTCTTGAACATCCGTGAAGGACAGACCACAATGCCTATCCTAGTGTTGTCAGCTATTTTTCGCCCAATAAGAAGAGCAACAACCAAAGAAAAAGTTTATGGCATATATTCTTAACTTTTTGGGTTGTGATTGTGCAGTGTGTGTAGTGCTAATTTTGGATGCTTTTGATGGCGTGCAGGCAAGTTTTGGCTGGAGAGGTTCAGTGACGCCTGGGAGTCATGCTCCCACAAGAAGGCTGTCGTGGCGGCCGTCTTCACCCTCGTCTGGAACGTTTCCTCCACGGTGGCGCGCGTCTGGGCGGTCTTCATGCTGGTGGTGGCCATGAAACTGTACCAGCAGCGCATGGTGGAGTTCGGCTGGAGCAGCTCGGTGGATGGCGGTGCCATGGCAGATGATGAAGCGGCGGCGGACGAGGCGCACGGCGAAGAGCCGGCGGCGAAACCCAGCCCATCCAGGACCCAGGGTGAGGCGCAGGTGTTCGGGACGGTGGCGGCTCCGCGTTATAGACGGGCGCCGGTTTCCGGCGAGTTCGCCAGGGAGAGACTGAGGGTGAGAGGCGGCATCCAGCCGAGGTGACAGGTAGGAGTGAGATTCAGAGGCTGGCTTTGGTGGCCTGTTTTTCTAGGTTCCACCGTTGGCGATCACGTGATAGGCACCGGACCGACGTGTGGTCCGGGCGTGTTGTTTCAAGGACATTTTGCGATTGGCAGGCAATAAAAAAAAGCGTCAGGATACCGTGTATCGCTCCAGCCTCAACCAAACATTAATCTATCCCTTTGGCTTGTAGCTCCAGCCTCAACCAAACATTAATCTATCCAAGGTTTCAACCAAACCAAGTTGGAGTAACTGACACTTCGTGGGCACGTTTGAATTGATACCCAAGTTGCCGCTATCATTATTTGGAAACTCGACATTTGTTCAGAAGCTTTTTAAGTTCCGGTTCGTTTTTTATCCGATATTAATGTGAGTATTACTACCGGATCTAACAGTTAGTTCCACAGAAGCCCGCCTGATCCCTTTAGTACTGGGTGAAGCTTACACATGGTACTAATGGCTCCACTCGGTACTAACGGGTGACCTTTAGTACCGGTTGGAACCCTCAACTGGTACTAACTTCCCTCCTATAAATCAGACGTTTTGTTCCTCCTGCCCGAGCCATTTCTTCCAGCTCAGGCTTCATCCATTCATGGCGAAATAGGGAAGGTGCTGCTAGATTTTTGACCATTTCGTGGGGATTTTACTCATTCAATGTTCTAAAAGTTATAAACTTCATCCTCCCTTGATACATGGTTAGTATACTAAGTTTTATGGAGCTAGAGTAATTTGTGATTCTTAGAATAAGGTACAATGGAGAAAATTTTCATTTATATGCATGTGTTATTTAGAGCTCATATTTGTGATTTTTAGAATAAGCTACAATTTTTTGGATGCTATGTTTCGTATTAATCAAAGAAATTGATATGAGGTTAGAGGAATAATTTCATAGTTTAGTCTGTTACAAATATGAGATAAATAAATTATGGGAAAATATAATTTGTTCATATTTTTAGTCATTTGCAAATATGAGCGAGATAAATTGTGGTATATAGAGATAATAAGATGAAATAGAGGTATGTAATTAGTCATTTTTATAATAAACTATAATGGAGAAACTTTTCATTTACATGTTATGTTTGAGCTAAATAAATTGTGGGAAAAAACCCTAATTTGTTCATAATTTATTCATTTGCAAACATGAGCTAAATAAATTGTGGTACATAGATATGGCTACTGGTGCTGGAGGTAATGGCGATGGTGGGGGTGATCATCTGTCGTTGTCGAGATTAGCGGATCAAGACTACGACAAGTAAATTTCTTTTATGCGCGTAAGGCTTCGGATGGTGGCGTGAGAGGACACGGGGTTAGACTGGTTTGGGCAGAAATAGCCCTACGTCCAGTATGAGGAGCTGCTCGTGTTACTCACGCAAGGTCTGTAGTAGAGGGTACAAACAGGTGAGAGAGGGAGCTGGTCCCAAGTCTCTTGGGTGTGCACTGATGCTCGTCGGGAGAGTATGTGGGTTATGTTGGTTTGAGAGTCCCCCTGGCCTTGGGGCCCCTGGTTCTCCTTTTATAGCGCAAGGAGGACACAGGGGTTACAGGTGAGCCAGGTGTGTGGAGAAGTAAAAGAGATAAGCTAAGTAAAGTAAAACACAGGGGAAAGGACCAAGTTCCCAGGTCGCCACCTTCATCTCCGGCCCTTGTCTCCCGTCAGTGTGGCCGCCGGAAGGGGGCGGCTGACGTTGGATCTTGTCGGCGGTCTTCTAGTCGACCGTTGATGCCAGGCATGATGATGGTGTTCAGCCACCGCAACGGGGCGCGTCGTGGAGGATGGCTGACCCCTGTAGTCCTGCGCGCTGTCCGTGGAGCACGGACGTCGTGTCCCTGTCGCCGGTCTGAGCGCGAAAGCAGGCGGCACTCCCTCCTGTGCTGGGGACCGCAGGTAATGAGTGCCCTACAGCGAACAGGGGAGGCCGCGGTCGCTGTAGCATGTGCGATCGTGACTATAGTGTTCCGCCCGGGTACTTGTGGCGGGTCACGTCGAGGAGCGCGGGCGCCTTTCTACGCGCCAGAGCCGCGACGCATTTATGGCGAGATTAGTGGGGGCCCACGAGATCCGCACCCTCGTCTGCTGGTCTGCGCCTGAGGTGGATCCGGTTCCTAACGGGCCTCTGGGTCCGAGGCCCATTAGTACTTCTAAACCTAATCCAACTCGGATCAGATCCGAATTGGGCTTCCAGCCCCTTAAGTGTGCGACCCTATGGGTTCGGATACATATAGACATGGCCCGAGTACTCCTACTCGGCCCAATAGTCGGTAGTGGCCTCTAGCAAGACGTGCCAACTCCTATACGCACACGAAGATCATATCAGACGAACCATCACAACATAATATACATGCTATTCCCTTTGCCTCACGATATTTGGTCTAGCTTCAAGCCGACCGCTCTTTCTCGATCCTGTGACTCGGAATCCCTTTGTAGGTTAACTCTTAACCGTACGTAGCATGGCCATGCATTTTCGGATCCGATCACTCGAGGGGCCCAGAGATATCACTCTCAATCAGAGAGGGGCAAATCCCATCTTGATTGACCATGTCTCATAGCTTGCTTCTTGATAAACCCGAAAGGTACCTTTATAACTACCCTGTTACGACGTAGCGTTTGATAGCCCCTAAGTAGGTCGATCCACATCTAGAATACATGCGACAATCTCAGGTCTAAGGACAAAGCGTATATGTTGTTTAAAGAGAGAACTACTTCTCATGTTGGGTCAGTCCTAGCACATGTCTCCACATGTGTCCACATTATTAGTTCAACATCTCCATGTCCATGACTTGTGAAACATAGTCATCAACTAATACATGTGGTAGTCTAATATTCATGTGTGTCCTCACATGAACTCCGACTAGGGACAACTTTAGAATAACCATACAAGTAAAGAGTTTCACATACAATTCACATAATTGCAAATCAATTCAAGTAGTCTTCAATGGATATTCAATGAACACAACATACAAAATCATGGATACAAATGGAATATTATCATCTCTATGATTGCCTCTAGGGCATACCTCCAACATCTGTAACCAAGGACAAGTGAGAAACGGAGTTAACAGTTGGAAATCAAAACAGATTTCTGGTAGTTAGAGAAAAGCTCATAACTCAGCAAGTTTTCATCCAAAATTTCTCAAATTTTACCAGAATATTCTTTAGATAGTGTGTAACAAGTTTGGTATTCAAAGGTAGGGCTAGAACATCACCTAACAAGGTGATAATCTCAGATTCCCATTAAGTGTACATGCTGGAATTTTTCAGACCGAGTCAAGATAAACTGAACATAAATTCAAAATCAGAGACCTAATAAAGCTGAAATTTTACCAGTAAGTTCTTTACTAAGTTCTGAGAAACTTTGCTTAAAGGACTACTAGCAGAAAAAGTCCTTAAGGTGGTCGAAACAGCAGAAACTCCGCAGGTGTGCACTCAGGGCTAACAGCCAACAGGGGGTCACAAAACTGATCACAACTCTCAACCCCAACGGTAGTACTTTGTGAAAAAATTTCAGCAGTTTACTTGGGAGATTTAACACAACTTTCTTATATAAAGTTTCTGGAGTTATCATGCGGATCCACCTGAAAGATTTATTTTACCATGCATGGCGGAAAAAAAACAGCTAGACAATCCTTAACGTGGTGCATTTCTTTTTACGACGCACTCGAGTTTTGTTTTATTTCCTTAGGTTGCGATTTTTATTTCTTAATGCATGCACGTACTAGTCGTCCTCTCAACCAAAAATAATTGTCAAAAACCTTTGGACTTACGTGGTTAGTGCCGGTGGCAAGGCAACAATACGACTCTCACTATAATAACTAGTCAAATTACTAGGCATCGTTTCGTACGCAACGTTGTTAGTGTACCTGCAGAAAAACACATCACAGCTTGAACCTTCCGTGCCAGCACTCACGAAAGCGTCCACAATCATTACCGTTCACTATAGAAATGGCACTCATGCGTTTAACGCTGCATGGACAGCGCAACAACCGTGGAAATAGGTTCCTTTGAATAGAATCCTATAACCCTTCGCATTCTTGTGATGTGGAATCATGCACACGTATAATAAACGTGGGCGAACAACCGTGACGATAGGCTTGTTGGAACCGAACCATACCATCCTTCGCATGCATTAACATACGGAACCTGCGCACGTATAATAGACGTGGGCGAAACAACCGTGATGATAGACTCGTTGGAATCGAATTCCTATCACCCTTCGCATACTCGCGATGCGGATTTCGGCACACGTATGATAGACGTGGCAACCAGTGCTGGAAGTTAGAGGATAACAAATAACTATTAGCCACCTTAAAAACAACCCAAAATTCCCCTAGGGCTTCTCGAACTAAACTCATCCTTAACGAACTTACGAATTTCTCGACTTATTTCTTGCAAATTTTAGTTAGAAAAAGAGTTTTAAGGTTTGTTGTTCTCCGTACCGTGCTTCGAGCTCTGATGCCAGCTGTGGCGGAACCGCCCAAATTAACCTGACTAAAATGCATTGAAGTTGCCTAACACGCGATTATGCACTTTAAGCAAGTCAACCTGGTCGACCGTCGGATTTCATCCGATTAACCACATGAACAGGATCGAGAAGCATCGCTCACGCGAAGGTGAGTAGCACAGAGGTTACAACATTCCATCACATAACTTAGTCTCTCGAATTATTACATCAGAGTTCTGAAATTCAAAATAAGATGCAAGGTTCGAAAAGTCAAATAAAACAAGCGGAAGCTAAACGTCGATACATGACATCACGACGAAGCCGATCATGACATCAAAAATCCCTTCCCTCGTCGTCCAGGGAGGGATCCCACTCGACTGTCCAGCCCGGAGGGAGCTGGGTAGGCCAAGTGGTACCAGCAACCAAACTATTAACATCACCTAAAAAGATTAAGCCACAACAAGGCTGAGCAACTAATACTCAGCAAGACTGACCCGTTGGGTGATAGCTATTATCACCAAAACTTAGACATGAAAGGCTTTCTGGCTTTGGGTTTGCTTTGCCAAAAGCGTCTATAGTCGGTCCTTACTTTCAATATTTTAGCTCAAGTTCTAAGTTCATTAACCAGTCTATATTAGCAACTTATACTAGGCAAGTATAGTTTCCAAACAATTTATGACAAGCATCAACTTAATCTCGTAAGCATGTTTCATCGTTACTCAGTGCAGAATAGCGATCAAGTAGTCCCAAACTGTGAGAGGCAGACGAATCGATTCGAATTTATTAACCATGCATGGCGAACCTAATCTCACGACATCCGCGCACCACGAGGTGTCGCTTCATTTGTCAGCCGTCCCCATCGATCCCTTAGGCACGTGTCGGGGCCAACTGCTATAATTCGCGAGTGACGGGAAATCACTCGACTTTTACCGAAGCCTATTAAGCATTGCAACTACTCGACTTTAGCAACTAGTATTCAAACAAGGTACTAAATTCATGCATCTAAGGTTTCATTACAACTCCTAGAAACGTAAATGCGCAATCAAGGTAATCAATAATATTGCAAGTATTCAAAGATAGGAATTTATGCTCCGGGGCTTGCCTTCAGGAAAAGTTAGTGGGTCCTTGGGGTCTTGCTCCGGTTCGGGCTTGCCTTCGAAGGGGTGAAGCTCCGCAGCGGGGTCTTCTTCCGGTGCCGGGTGGAGCTCGTAAGTTCCGTCGGCGAGATTTGCTTCTATATGATATGCACATGCAAACATTTAGTTGGACTCGCGCGTTTAATCAACGACACAAGGCATGGCTGAAAACAAGAGTTACAACAGCCATAACAATGTGAGGTTTACTTTCTTTTAACTTCAACGGAAGTGGTCGCTTTAAACTTGAGTTCGCGTTGAATGGCGATTGTGTACATATATAGTTTCTCGCATTTTAGAGTTGCATAAAGAGAGTGAAGGGTCGCATTTGGGTGGTATGGGTGCATTAGCATAGTTACTTACTTCTGAATGTTTTTATGTACCTCTTTCGGTTTCCATTTATTTATCGTATTAGAGTGTGTGCTTTCCTTCTTATTCTTTTAGGTTGATTAATTAACCAAAAATGACATCCTATTCAAACAGTAGTTAAAGGCATTGATAGAATTACCGTATCTCTTTTAAGCTATCACTAGGTCACCGTAAAAGTTTAGGGGCCAACGGACGACTTAAAAAGGAGTTATATGCATTTCTTTATTTAAGGTAAAATGAACTTAACTTTTTCTATCCTTAAAGTTACTGTGCAACAGGGGGTGAAACTTAACCAGTGTATTAAGGTTGGATTACAGGAGCATTGGTGAATTTTTCAAAAATTTTGGAGAAGATTAACTATTTATTCTATTTCCTTTGTAATTACACATGCTTAATGACGAAGGTGCTCTTCTTTCTGATTTGCATAACAATTTACATTTTTCTTGCAAACTTCTCAGCAAAACAAAATTAACCCAACTAGTTTCACCTTTTTCTGAGCTTTGGAACAATTATTATGCAAACAGGAAGATTTGTACTTAGATTACCAATTTAAAGTCAAAACAGTGACTTAAAGTGTTAGACCAGAGCCCTAACCATTTTTCTGAGCTTCTACACATATAAACAAGCATCACAGAGTTGGTTTCATATTTTTCCCACTTTTCTTCTATTTATTAGGATTTAAAAGGCCTAAACCATGATTAAAAGCATGGATATTATTTACCACAGTAACACGAGGAAATTTATTTTTATTAGAAACTAGACAGATCAAGGATTCCAACAAAAGTGGTTTGGTATTTTTGTGATTTTTCTAGGATTTACTGGGCATTTCCAAAGTTAAATCCTTTTTCTGCCTATTATTAAAAGAAAAGCCGTGGCAGACTTGCAAGCTAGCCCCTAGGTTTAAGGTTAAACTACGCAGGAGTCCCTGAGTTTTGCGCCAGGCACCTGGAAAGAATGGGGACGAAGCAATGCAGTCCCCCGGGGCGCGCGCGGCGGCGGTGGGAAAATTCCCGGCGGTTCGCCGGCAATGATGGGACAACAAGTGGCCGGGAGACCGCGGGGGCTCACCTGAGCTCGGTTTGGCAGGGTTGGGGCGACGGAGATGGTCGGCAGGAAGCGGAACGCGGCGGCGGCAGCAGAGCTTGGCTGGCGGCGGTGCGGGCGGCGGACGTCGGGAAAGCGACGGACTGCTCGGAGACGAGCGCGGAGAGGTGACGAAGCGGGCGGCGAAGTCGCCGGAGTACGGGGTGGCGCGAAGGGGTGAGCTCCACGGGAGCTTAGCAGCGGCGCAGATGAGAAAGCGGTGGCGCATGTGCGGGCGGTGGCAAAGGGGTGGCGTTGCCGGTGAGGGGGGCCCTTTTATAGGGCCATGGTGGAGCGGAGCGTCGAGGCGGGGCTCCAGTGGGGGATGGATAAGGCCGGGAGCAGCGGGTGCGTGGGCAAGGCGGCCATTGGCCAGCGGCGCCATTGGGCAGAGGAGGCGGAGCTCCGGGTGGTCTCTGGCGGCGATTGGCCTTGGGCGACGCGCGTCTGGGGCTTCCGGTCTGTCGGGCGGGCGAGGCGGAGGGCTACCGTGGGGGTTGGGCGAGCAGGCGGAGGTGCGGGACGCCATGGGCGTGGCAGCTTCTCCAGCGGACAGGCGGAACGGGGTTGGCGGAGCAGAGCCGTGGCAGGAGGAAGACGACACGCGCGCAGCCGGCGGTTGGCTAGCCCGGCGTTCGCCCCGTCCTATCGCAGGTGCGGGTTGGGCGCCGTGGCCCTCGTCTTGTCGCTGTCGTGCCGGTGATAGGGCGCTGGCGAGCTGCCGGTGGCCGGCGGCCACGCGGCGCGCGGCGCGCGAGCGAACGTGCTCTGGCGCGCGGGTGTCGAGGCTCCCTTCGGGCAGCAAGCCCGACCAGCTTTAGGGAGATCTTTCTTCAGATTTTTCAACACAACTTCCAAAACTCTTTTAAACAAACTTGCTCAACTCGGGACGTGCTTCAAACTTTGTTAATGTGTCGGTTTAGATTGTGAAAGGATTTGAAGGTATCTTGTGCCAAAGTTTGCTAAAAATCTGGAATTCCAGACTTAGCCAAATTTGGCCGGAGAGGTAGGATGATTTTAGGGACTTAGCCATGTTTGAGTCGATTTTTGGGCAGCTTCCAAGTCGAATTAGACCAAGGTGTTATTGAAAGAGTTGCTCTACAAACGGAGGACTTCAACTTTTATTTAGGGTATTTCTTGAGCTTAGTTCAAAAAATTGGAGGAACACCCTCGCCAAGAGGTGTACTCTGCTTAGTTTTCCAGACTTAGGATTTTAAGGCATCAGGGGTGAGTTGACTGTTTTAGCTTACTTTGACCGAGATTTTCAACAGGTTCTGGCACGATTTGGACCTGGGTTAGTGTAACAAAGATGGAACACACTCGAGGTACTACAACTTTCATTAAGGGCCTGACTCGAGTTTAGATAGGAATTCGTGAGATGAAAGCTTGCAAAGTTGGAGGAAAACTCGAATTCCAGGTTTCTAAGAGGTTTTTAGAGTCCTTTAGTATTCCGGTTTTGATTGCTGTTTTTAACTTCCTTCCACTCCGAATTAGTCAAAGTGCCTTTAACAAAAGTTGTTTGAATTAAAAAGTTTTACAACTCTTATTTGAGCAGAAACTTATATTTGTATATAAAATTCCAAGTTTTATTTAAAACTCCAAAAAGAGCTTCTTAGGGTTATAATGGTCATTTCACCTCTTTAATTAGGGATTAACCACTAGTTTATAGTTAAAAGCACTTAATTTAGGTAGAGTTGTTACACTTCACTCTGCAGCTCTGGGAATGAATCGGTTTAGCGCGGCTATTCTGCCGGTTAGCCGCTGAACTTGCTTTACCGAGGTTGGCTCTGCCTTATTGACTGGGCTTGTATCTTGTCTGGGTTTGCTTGGATTCCCTTTGTTGTCACTAGGCAGCCTAGTACTTTGCCTCTTTGTCTGGGTTTGTTGTCGGGGTTCAACTTTAAGTTTGCTAATCTCAGGTTGGCGAATGTTTCTGCGAGGTCTAGAACATGATCGCTTCATTTCACGCTTTTGACGATAATATCATCTGCATAAGCCAGTATGTTCCACCGAAGGTGATCATCTAGGACTGTTGCAGTCATTCTTGAGAAGGTTTGCCCTGCATTTTTGAGCCCCTCTGGCATGCGGACGATGCAGAAAGTGCCAAATGGTGTTACGAAGCTAGTTTTGCCTTCATCTTCTTTCTTTATCCTGATCTGATGGTACCCTGAGAAAAGATCCAGCAGCGAAAGCATCTCACTGTTGGCAGCGTCATCTACTACTTTGTCTATTCTTTCTAAGAGGTAATCATCTTTCGGACAAGCCTTGTTTAGGTCAATGAAGTCGATACACATTCTCCACTTGCCGTTCTTTTTTTGTACTGGTACAGTATTGGCGAGCCATTCGGGTACTAGATGGGTCTGATTATGTTGGCTTCCAGTAGTCTATCAACTTCACCTTTTACCGCGCGAACCTTTTCATCTGACATTTTCCTTAACTTTTGCTTTTTTGGCTTCACCCCCGGTTTGATGTCAAGGCCATGCTCGATGATTTCTCTATCTACTCCTTTTAGGTCATTTGGTGACCAGGCAAAGATGTCTTTGTTGTTCTTGAGGCATTCAATCAGCTTTCACTCTTCTTCGGGCTCAAGGTTGGCTCCGATAGTGATGAATCTATCGGTAACATACCCATCTAGGAGTACTCGTTTAGTTTTGCCATCGGTGCTGATTTTGATTTCATCCTTGTCCCTCTTAGGCTCAGCATAGGGCATTTTATTTTCATTGTTTTCTATTTTCTCTGAGGGTGTTAGATGGTGAACATTCTTCTGACCCGGGGTTGAACCCCTCTCAATGTTTCTTGCCATTTGCTGGTCGCCATACACTGTGATCACGCCCTTGAGTGCGGGAATTTTCATGCATAGGAATAGCTGTCTGATGGTTGCATCCATCTTGTTAATGAATCCACGCCCAAGGATTGCGTTGTACGAATAGTGCATCTCCACTACATCGAAGGTGATGTGCTCTGTCCTTGCATTGTCACAATTTCCAAATGAAACTGGCAGAGCAATTTTTCCGAGGGCTTTCACTAGCTTCCCGCCGAAGCCAAACAACGGAACCTCTGCTAGTTCTAGCACGTTCTTGTCGATTTTCATTTCCCTGAATGCGTTAGCGAATAAGATATCCGCGGAGCTGCCTGTGTCAACGAGGACTTTGCCAACCGTCCAGTTTGCAATTAATGCTTCGATGACTATTGCGTTGTTGTGCGAAGCTATTTTGAGCTTAAAGTCTTCACTTGTGAACGTTATCGGTATGTGCGCCCAATCTGTTTTGCCAGTGGCCCATCTGGGATGATTACATTGACTTCTCTGAAATAATTTCGCCTTTGCCTCTTGTTGTCAAACTCTAGAGCGAAGCCGACGGCTATTGGCATTATCATGCCAAAGGTAGGTAAGGCGTTTTGGTTGTTGTTTGGCATGTTTGGCTCTAGCTTTGGTATTTGGGTAGGTAGCCTGGCGGTGGAGGTGGCAATTCTTGTGCATGCTGCGCTTGAGTTGGGTAGTGTGGCTGCGAGGCTGGGTGTTGTTGGGGTTGTATTTGTTGTGGGTGAGGCCAATTTATTGGTTGTTGGAAGTTGGCGAAGCTGGGTTGGTTTGAAGCTGGGTGTGGGTAAAATGTTGTGTGATGTATTGTCTTGGGTGCTTGTACGGCTGCTCTTGCTGCCTCTTCCGCAGCCTTTCTTTCTTCTTCCTTCTTTTTGGGGCACCACTCTGTGTTATGATGATTTTGGTTGACATGATAGATGCAATAGAATGATCTTTGTTGCTTGCTCTGGCTGCTTGACCTCGGTGAGCCATTGTCCCGACCTCGGCCTCTGCCTGAATGCCCCCCTCTTTGGGTGTGGTTGTTGTGGGTGTGAGGTTGGTTTTGGGTTGCATTTGTCATTTGGTTTTGTTGGTGGCTTTCTTCAATTGCGCTAACCCGATGGAGTTGCGTGTTCTTGCTTTGTGTCTGGTTGTAAGGCGAAGGTTGCCAGTTTCTGTTTTTTTCTGCCTGTCTTTGACTATTTCGCTCTGCTACCCTTCTTCGATGGTCCTCGTCCGACCGTATGTATTTGTCGAGCTCTAGGAACAGTGCGTTCATATTTTTCGGTGGCTTTCTGGATAGTTTGGAGGCTGTTGGCCCGGGGCTGAGACCCGCAATGCATGCTGAAATTGCTATGGAGTCAAGTACTTGCAGTGCTTGTGAGCAAAGCTGGATGAATCTCTTGACATAATTGGTAAGCGGTTCTTTATCTTTCTGTTTGCAAAGAAAAAGATCTGCCTCGCTTGTCACGGGGTGATGAAAGCCTTGAAAATTCTGTGTGAGCTTCGCTTTGAGATCTAGCCAGCTGCAAACTGAGTGTGGTGGGAGTAGCGAGTACCAGTTGAGTGCTGCCCCTTCGCATGCGATGATGAATGATTTTGCTAGGACAACATCGTCCCCTCCAGTCGAAGCTACAGCGGCTTCGTAACTCATTATGAACTGTTGTGGGTCTGTTTGCCCGTTAAACTTTGGTAAGGTGACCGTTTTGTATGTTGCCGGCCAGGGGGCAGTTTGCAGACCGATGGACACTGGCGAGCTTTCATCGATGTTTAGAAACATGTTTGCGATTTGTTGTTGATTGTTCTGACTGAAGGTTGGTAATGGGTGGGTGGCTCGTGTGGGGTTGACATTGAAATCTTGTTCTTGCTAGTTTGCAGGCTGTTGTGCGTTGTGTTGTGGGAATTCTAGCTCTGCTATTTCCCTTTGTAGTTGCTCTAGTTGTCGTCTGGCCTCGTGTATCATTGCCACCCTGTTTGATGCTTCTCTTTGTGCCTGCATTTGCTATGCCAGTTGTTCTTTTCTTCTTTTGACTTCTTCTAGCTCTCGGAGGACTGAGGTCAACTCATCTTCCGGTTCAGAGTGATCCATGGCTTCGGGATCTTCGGGCGGTTGGCTCTGCTGATCAGTCTCGGGTGCAGCTCTTTTCTTCATTGCCCTTATCCGCAAGGCCTGCTCAACTCTTGCAAAACGCTCTTCCCTGTCAGATTGGGTTTGATCTTCAGCTTCGGGTATGGCAAGTTGTGCGCCCTCTTCTTCGACTTCGGGTGCTGTAGCAGCTCTCTTCTTCCGTTGTGGAGGCATCTTGGGTTGTTCTCTGGCTTAAGCACAGTGGGCGCCAAATGTTGGGGACAACACGTTGTAACTAAAGCAACGAACTCAGAAGGAGATGATGCACGTGAGAGTGAATAGGAAACATTTTTTCATTCAACAGTCCCGTTACAGTGAACGTATTGCCTCCTTATATAGGGGCATAAAGTTACATTACATCATACCGTATGTACCCTTACTCAACCACTACATTCGGGGCATATTGTGTAAAAAAAAGGGAATTTGATATTTACACATGCCATGTCGAATCGGCACGACTACAATTATACCCACGTTCAACTGCTACATTCGCAGAATATTCCTCTTTCAACCATCATTTTCCTTTTGGCAAGGGTCCGTAGCCTCAGGCGGGTCATGACCCGGCTTCGCGGTTCTCCCGTCAAGGTGTCGGACGTGAAGCCTTCCCAGTCCTCTTAGCGAAACCGTCCTGCACACAGAAAGATGAAGAGGAGACCTTGGTTGTTACGAGTGTCAGTTTCGTCCGAAGGTCCAACAGCTTCGGATTAGACTAGGTGCACCGAAGTCAGTAAATTAGTTCTCGCCGGCTTCGGAGGTGATGTTTGCTCTGGGTGAAACCCAACAAAACTAATTTTATTGGAGACAGATTCCTAAGCTGAAGAACCCCCACCGATTTTCAGGAACCAACTGGAACACAAGAAGCCCCTGGTTCAATTTTGATTATCCGCCACCCAGGGACATCCATTTGACACCACCCTTTACATCACTGACACTAACCAAGCACACAGCATACATTTCACATCAATCTCAAACAAAAGCACAGCTAGCAACCACAATACCAACTCTTTCACCCATCAGGAAGAAATCACAATGCCCTCACCTCCCAAAGGAACAAGTTGCCATTGCTGCCACCACCGATGAGATAGCTTCCCTCCTGGTGTGCAAGAAGCGCGCGTATGGGCTCAGCAGGGAAGCTCTTGACGGCCACCTGCGGCTACAATCAAAACAGAAAAAATGAACCCGGGGTTAGGGTTCGGAGTTCCAAAGCACCGTTCGAGGTTCTGCGCATAGACCGCGGAGGATGCGGCCAGTACAAGCTGCTTTTGGGCGGCGGCTCCATGAGCTGTGAAGAAGGGTTTAGGGGAAAAGAGAGGAGAGATGGAGGCTCCGTCCTGCGGGGTAATTTTTCTTCTCAATTTTTTTTCCAGCTAATAAGGCAAACTCTCTCCGTATAAATAACTAGTGCGGCACGCATGTGTCTAACAAACCGCAATTAAAAAATTTATATTTATAAAATAAATATATTTAATAACAAAAAACCTAACCCATATCTCAATAATTTTATATATATTCATCTAGCTTTTAGAAAACGTTGAACATAACAATTTATATATTCATAATTTAACTATGTGTTGGGGGGAAATATTAACGATCCCCTAAAACACCGCTTAAAGAAGCAAACATGAAAGCCCAAGCCCACCTAAGCATGATCAAAGCTCCGCTTCGCCCGACCCAGGCGCCAGGATCGGGAGCGCCCGACCCCCCTCCGCAAGGTTTCCGCCTCGCCCGACCGCGATCCCAGGGTCGGGGGCGCCCGACCTCTCGCCACGGAGTTTCCGCCTCGTCCGACCCCAAGTGGAGGGGTCGGGTGCACTGGGGCCCACGGGGCCGGGATCCCCCTCGGATGCGGTCCACATGGGCAAGACAGACAAATCCTGTAGGGTCCCCTCGTCGGCCTCGCCATAAATGCGCCACAGATCTGGCAGAGGGCAGGGCGACCGCGCCCCTCACGCAACCCGGCGCAAGTACCCCACACGACCGCCCTGTGCAGGCTATAGTGTCGGCGGCCGGCTCCCATTCGCCGCGGGGTACTCATGACCTGTGCCGACCGGAGCAAAGGAAAGAGCGGCCTGTCCTCGGGCCCCACACACCCTCGGGTCCCGTGCACCCAGCAGCGCGGATGTGACGCCCTCCCTCTCAGCAGCCGTCGCCTGAGCAGCGGCATCCACCATCCTCCCTAACAGACGCTGGGGTAACAACGGAGCACCCTCATCATGATTTGATACCTACGAACATCGAAGGAGCTACCTGAAGGGAGGAACAACACTTGGCACACGGCGACCTCCTCCTCCGGCATGCACGCCAACACTCGTCAAGGGCCGGCAGAGGCATCGGACGCCTAGGATCTTGCTCCTCCTTCCTGCCGTACCTTTTTACCATTCTACACTCTACTCTTTACAGTTCTTTTTACCCGATCCCAAATGTAACTCCGGCCATCCCCTTGCGATATAAAAGGTGGAACTCAGGGCCGGAGAAGGGGGATCGATCGATCAGCGTCTTCTCCCACACGCCATAGTACACTACAACTCTCCCTAAGAGCGTAAACACCAAGGAGACTTGGGACCAGTCCCTCTCTCGCCAATCTGTAACCCCCTACTACAGAACCCCCGCGCAGGCAACACGAGCATCCTCGATACTGGACGTAGGGCTTCCTTTGCCCGAACCAGTCTAAACATGTGTCTCCCGCGCAACCACGTGAGGCTTACGCGCATAAAAGAAATTTACTAGTCTAAGTCTTGATCCGCTGATCTTGACAACGACAGTTGGCGCGCCAGGTAGGGGACCTTTGCGCGTACATCTCCAGCCTCAGATGGCCAATTGCGATAGCGGCTTTACTCCGGGCTCCCTGATCCGTTTCGGGATCCTGGACTTCCTGGCCACCGGGGAAGGGATCGAGCTGATCCCTGTCCTCGTCTTGCCCGCTTGTCCCACTGCCCTCGGCCCCGCCGCCAGGACGACGGCGAGCGGCCGGTCGCCTACCAGAAGGACCTCACCAGAGGGACAGCCCTTCGGGCTGCGCAACACCACGGAGACTTACGGTCGCCTCCTAGCGCGGTCCTTGACCACGTCGCCCGCGAGCAACGAGCTCGTGGGTGTGGCAAGGACAATCTCCGACACTGGCTCCAGTAACGGGAGTCCCCGCCCCTCACGCGAGTGCCTTATGGTTGACGCGCACTCCGAGGGGTCCAACGGCGATGGTGCCGAGGGGAGGCAACGGGCTCCCCCCTCGCGCGCCGCAGCTACAACTGGGGCCTTACCCAGGGCCCCAGAGTGCTCTCAGCAACTAGAAGCGCGCGCAAGCGCTCGCCAAGAGGTAGAACACCCCCACCACGACGGGGGAGCGCGACAACGGGCACGCGACGTCCAGGAACGCATCTGTGCGGACGAAGAGCGTCCGCCGCTCTTTGCTCGCGCTAGCCAGAACGTCGCCGCCGCGGCAGTGTTGCTCCGACAGCTCCCCGAGCCAGCAACGCCCGAGGATCGATGGGCACGCCAAGAGATGCACAACTTGCTCGAGTGCGCCGCCGTCCAGCAGGCAGAAAGTTCAGCGTCTCGGCGACGCAGCCAGAACGCCAGTCGGGCGACGCAGGGCGCGCCCCCGGAACGGCGGGGGGAATCTGTCCATCAACCCCCTCCGGGGCGAATCCGGCTGCATCCGCCCGACGAGCCCCGCCACCCGCGGTAGGCGAGGCTCGGTCCGTCCACCAGCGCGTCGGTCTCGCCCGCGATGCCCGCGACACCCTGAACGTGCAGAGACGCTCCCGCGCGGACAGGGGGGACGGAGCAGATCGAGGCTACCACGTCCACCGTGGTGGGCGCTACGACAGTGGGGAAGACCGCAGCCTGAGCCCCGGAGCGACAGGGCCTCAGGCCTTCTCCGCGCGCATCCTAAATGCGCCCTTTCCGCCACGCTTCAGGCAACCCACGAGTGTAGCCAAATACTCGGGGGAGACAAATCCTGGAGTATGGCTCAGCGATTACCGGCTTGCATGTCAAGCCAGCGGGGCGGATGATGACCTGTTTATCATCCGCAATCTACCCCTTTTTCTGGCAGACTCCACGCGAGCCTGGTTGGAACATATCCCTTCAGGACGCATTCGCAACTGGAACGACCTGAAGGAGGTTTTCGTAGGAAACTTCCAAGGGACGTACACACGCCCTGGCAACTCCTGGGATCTCCGGAGCTACCGCCAGGGGGCGGACGAGTCCCTCCGGGATTACATCCGGCGCTTCTCCAGAAAGCGCACCGAGCTCTCCAACGTCGCCGACGCCGACGTCATAGGAGCCTTCCTAGCAGGGACCTCTTGCCGGCCCCTCGTCCACGAGCTAGGGCGCCGAGGCCCGCGAACCACGGAAGAGCTCCTCAACATCGCCACTAGCTACGCCTCTGGCGAAGAGGCTGTCGGAGCGATCTTCGATCGCTCAAAGAGCAAGGCGAAACGGGAAGAGGACGCCGACGAAGGCACCTCCAACCGCCAGCACAAGAAGAAGGGCAAGCAGCGGCGCGAGGCCCCCTCGTGGCCGCGGTCGAACGCAAGCGGGGGCAGCCACCCCCCCGAAGGCGCTCCCGACTTCTTCGACAAGCTGCTCGAGGGGCCGTGCCCGAACCACGAGTTCCCCGTCAAGCACGCCTACAAAGACTGTAACCTCATGAAGAGGTTCTTTGTGGGCAATCCGGTGAAAGGTGACCAGAAGCGGAAGCCCGACGAGGAAAAGAAGGGTGACGAAGAGAAGGAAGACGGCTTCCCTAAAGTTGACAGCTGCTTCATGATCTTCGGGGGCTCTGCAGCGTACGACACCAAGCGCCAGCAAAAGCTGGAGCGCCGGGAGGTCTACGCGGCCGAGCCTGCGACTCCGACCTTCCTCGATTGGTCCGGACCGGCCATCACCTTCGATAGGTCCGACCACCCTGGACGCGTCCGGCATCCAGGGCGCTACCCTCTCGTCGTCGACCCCATCGTCGGCACGACGCGTCTCACCAAGGTGCTCATGGATGGGGGCAGCAGCCTCAACCTCCTCTACGCCGAGACCCTCGACGCCATGGGGATCGATCGCTCCCGTCTCTGTCCTAGCAAGGCACCCTTCCATGGCGTCGTGCCAGGGAAGCAGGTGACGCCTCTCGGGCAGATCGACCTGCCCGTCACGTTCGGGACCCCTTCCAACTATAGGAAGGAGGTCCTCACCTTCGAGGTGGTAGGGTTTCGTGGTACCTACCATGCCATCTTGGGACGGCCGTGCTACGTGAAGTTCATGGCCATCCCCAACTACACCTACCTCAAGCTCAAGCTGCCAGGGCCCAACGGGGTCATCACCGTCGGCACAACCTTCCAGAAGGCATACGAGTGCGACGTGGAGTGCTGCGAGTACGCCGCGGCCATCACCGTCTCGGGCGACATGGCGGTCCAGCTTGCGGAGGCGATCGAGGACTAGCCCGACGCCAAGCAGTCAGGTACCTTCTTTGACCCCACCGAAGGTATCAAGGAAGTCCCTCTCGATCCCGGCAATTCCAGTGGTGGGGTCGTGCGGATCAGCGCGGCCCTATCTCCCAAATAGGAAAGCGCGCTCGTCGACTTCCTTCGCGCGAACAGCGACGTCTTCGCGTGGAAGCCCTCGGACATGCCAGGCATCCCGAGAGAAGTCGCCGAGCATTCCTTGAACATCAGGGCCGGCTCCAAACCAGTGAAGCAAGGCTTGCGCCATTTCGACGAAGAGAGGCGCAGGGCCATTGGTGAAGAGCTCCAGAAGCTCCTGGCGGCCGGGTTCATCAAGGAAGTGCGCCACCCCGAGTGGCTGGCCAATCCTGTTCTTGTACCGAAAAAGAACGGGAAATGGAGGATGTGTGTCGATTATACCGGTCTCAACAAAGCGTGTCCAAAGGATCCGTTTCCTTTGCCATGCATAGATCAAATAGTCGACTCAACCGCCGGGTGCGAAACCCTCAGCTTCCTCGACGCCTATTCCGACTACCACCAGATCGCGATGAAAGGGGCCGACCAGCTCGCTACCTCCTTCATCACCCCCTTTGGTCCCTACTGCTACGTTAAGATGCCGTTCGGCCTCAAAAACGCAGGGGCTACCTTCCAGCGATGCATGCTAAAGTGCTTCGGAGATCTCATCGGGCGGACCGTTGAGGCCTACGTCGACGACATCGTTGTAAAATCCAGGAAGGGCGACCAGCTCGTTCCCGACCTGGAGCTAGCCTTCGAAAGGCTGAGGGATAAGCGTATTAAGCTTAACCCCGAGAAATGTGTGTTCGGTGTCCCAAGGGGCATGCTGTTAGGCTTCATCGTCTCCGTGCGCGGCATCGAGGCGAACCCGGAGAAGATAGCGGCCATCAGCGACATAGGGCCGATCCGGAACATAAAGGGAGTACAGCGCATCATAGGGTGCTTAGCATCCCTAAGCCGCTTCATCTCGCGCCTCGGCGAGCGAGGACTTCCTCTCTATCGGCTCCTGAAGAAATCCGACCGCTTCGAGTGGACCAGCGAGGCACAGGAGGCACTTGACCGACTCAAGGACCTCCTGACGAAGGCCCCAATTCTAGTTCCGCCGGCCGACGGCGAGACCCTTCTGCTCTACGTCGCGGCGACCACCTAGGTGGTCAGCGCGGCCCTAGTAGTGGAGCGGGAGGAGGAGGGGCACGCTCTTAAGGTTCAACGCCCGGTGTACTTCATCAGCGAAGTATTGTTCGAGTCCAAGACACGGTATCCGCAGATCCAGAAGCTCGTCTACGCCGTCCTCATCATGAAGAGGAAATTGCGTCACTACTTCACCTCCCACCCGGTAACGGTCGTCTCTTCATTCCCGCTTGGTGAAGTAATCCGGAACCCAAATGCAACAGGAAGGATCGCGAAGTGGGCGCTTGAGCTCATGGATCAGGGTATCACCTACGTCCCCCGCACCGCCATCAAGTCCCAGGTACTTGCCGATTTCGTGGCCGAATGGACAGAGGTACAAGCACCATCGGCGACAGAGGAGCAGGAGTACTGGACTATGTACTTCGACGGGTCACTGATGAGGGCCCGCGCCGGAGCAGGCCTCGTCTTCGTCTCTCCGTTGGGCGTACGCATTAGGTACATGATCCGCCTCCATTTTCCTGCATCCAATAATGTCGCTGAGTATGAAGCCCTGCTCAACGGGCTCCGCATCGCCATTGAGCTTGGCATCCGTCGGCTAGACGTCCGAGGCGATTCCCAGTTGGTCGTGGAGCAAGTCATGAAGGAATGGAGCTGCCATGACCCTAAAATGGCCGCCTACTGCAACGAGGTCCGTAAGCTCGAGGACAAGTTCGACGGGTTGGAGCTCAACCACGTCGCAAGGCGCTTCAACGAGGCCGCCGACGAGCTGGCGAAGGCGGCGTCCAGCCGGATGCCCGTCCCTGACGGCGTTTTTGTTAGCGACCAGCTGAAGCCTTCGATCCGTTATCAGGAGCCAGCAGGGGTCGGCGAGGCATGCCCATCCCTGGGGTCGGGACCCGAGCCGGGGGAGGTCGGCAGCGCGCCACCTGTCCCGGGCCCGAGCGTCGGTCCCGAGGGGATCAATGCTGCCCTACCCGACCCGGCCCTGGAAGCCAAGCCATCCGACCCCGTGGTTATGGAAATCGAGGCGGGCCCCGTGGCGGGGGCTGACCCCACGACCGACTGGAGAGCCCCGTACCTCGACTACCTTATCCACGACGCGCTCCCGGCAGACAAAACCGAAGCCCGCAGGATCGCGCGCCGTGCGAAAACCTTCACCATCATCGACCAGGAGCTCTACAAAAGAAGTCACACTGGGATCCTCCAGCGCTGCATCCCGATCGAGCAGGGAAAGGCGCTGATCCAGGATATCCACGCCGGGGCTTGTGGTCACCACGCTGCGCCAAGGACACTTGTGGGCAACGCCTTCTGACAAGGTTTCTACTGGCCAACCGCGGTCGCGGATGCTACCCAGGTAGTCCGCACCTGCGAAGGCTGCCAGTTCTTTGCCCACCAAACTCACCTGCCCGCGCAGGCGTTGCAAACCATCCCCATCACGTGGCCGTTCGCGGTCTGGGGGCTGGATCTCGTCGGACCCTTCAAAAGGGCGCCCGGGGGCTTCACCCATCTGCTCGTCGCTGTCGACAAGTTTTCCAAATGGATCGAAGTGAGGCCAGTGGCGCAAATCAGGTCGGAGCAAGCGGTACAGTTCTTCACCGACATCATCCACCGCTTCGGGATCCCAAACTCCATCATCACCGACAACGGCACGCAGTTCACCGGGAAGAGATTCCTTCAGTTCTGCGACGACCACCACATTCGAGTGGATTGGGCGGCAGTGGCGCACCCCCGCACGAACGGGCAAGTCGAGCGAGCCAACGGCATGATACTCCAGGGTCTCAAGCCACGGATCTTCGACCGCCTTAAAAAGTTCGGTGGACGGTGGGTTGCGGAGCTCCCGGCGGTCCTCTGGAGCTTGAGGACGACCCCCAGTCGGGCGACGGGGTTCACCCCGTTCTTCATGGTCTACGGGTCAGAAGCCATCTTGCCCACCGACCTAGAGTACGGGTCGCCAAGGGTCAAAGCATACGACGAACAGGGAAACCGGGCGTCACTCGAGGACGCACAAGATCAACTCGACGAGGCGCGAGATGTAGCCCTACTACACTCAGCTAAGTACCAGCAGGCACTACGGCGTTACCACAGCCGCAGGATACAAGGTCGCGCCTTCAACGTCGGAGATTTAGTGCTCCGCCTCGTCCAAGATAACAGGGGTCGGCACAAGTTGACTCCCCCGTGGGAAGGCCCGTTCATCGTCGCACAAGTGCTACGGCCGGGCACCTACAAGCTGGCAACTCCCGACGGGCAAATCTTCAGCAACGCCTGGAACATAGAACAGCTAAGGCGCTTCTACCCATAGCTTTCATTTCCAAGTTATGCATAGTCTTGCCGTCTCTTCCTTGCTTTCGTTTAAGCTCAGGGGCATCCGACCCTGGCCTCGTTCCAGGGTCGCATACCCCTCGGGGGCTACCAGTTTTGTTCTTCTGCGAAAAAAGAAACCCTGAGCCACCTTGGCTCAGGTCTTTTCCTTTAAGCTCAGGGGCATCCAACCCTAGCCTCGTTCCAGGGTCGCATACCCCTCGGGGGCTACCAGTTTTGTTCTTCTGCGAAAAAAGAAACCCTGAGCCACCTTGGCTCAGGTCTTTTCCTTTAAGCTCAGGGGCATCCGACCCTGGCCTCATTCCAGGGTTGCACACCCCTCGGGGGCTACCAGTTTTGTTCTTCTGCGAAAAAAGAAGGCCTTTTCCTTTAAGCTCAGGGGTATCCGACCCTGGCCTTGCTCCAGGACCGCATACCCCTCGGGGGCTATCAGGGGTCCCGACCCCAGCCGCTGGGCGCCGTCTAAAAAGAAAACGCCTTTTCTTTTTTTTTCAAAACCGAACACTCCCTTTCGAAAACCTTTGGATGCAAAAAAGATAAGGATGCGTGAACGGTACTCAGGCAAGTTGCGATCGGACTGCGAAAAAGCCTACGCCCCAGCGGCTACGGTACCTTCGCTCATCAAAAACTTACTGACGCACCCGGCAACGCATCCTAAAGCTTTCAAGACCAAAGGAATAACAAAGGGAATCGGTTTCTTTTGCGTAGATAAAGAGTCATAAGAACAGGCCCGTATGGCCAACGCAAACGAGTTCAAAAGGACTGACATAAGTACAAACTTTTTCGGGCGCGAGCCCGGTACAACTAATTCACAGGAGGGTCGGCTGGAGCAGTGGCTTCGGGGTCGGTAGGAGCGGCGGCTTCGGGGTCGGCAGGAGCGGCGGCTTCAGGGTCGGCAGTAGCAGCGGCCTGGGGGTCGGTAGGAGGGACGGCTTCGTCCTCCAGGAGCTTCGCGAGGGCCTCCACCGGTGCCGTCACCCCGGCGTCGATCTCGTCCAGCTCGGCCTCGGTATAGCCGGCACAGTACCCCTCACTCATCCCGGCAAAGTTAATGTCGGAATAGTGAGAGCCGAAGACCCCGAAGGCGCGCCGCACGCCAAGGCGAAGTGCGTCCACGGCGATCTCGCGACGGCGATGGCGCACCTCGAGGACACGAGCCGGCAGAGAGCTCGATCCTTCCCCCGGAGCTACACCAAGGTCCTCGCAGATGACGCGGACCGCATCCCGCAGGGCGCCATGCTCACCGCGCTCCTCGTCGAGCAGAGCCCGCAACTTGGCGATCTCACCTGCAGGAGCCACTCAAGAAATCCCACCAAGTCAGAAGAAGCAAAACACAAACGACACAAAAACGCAGGAGCGGAAAGAGCCTCACCGTCGGCCTGGGCCTTCAGCTCGTGCTCCCGGTCGGCGCTGCGGGACAAGGCGGACTGGAGCCCCTGCACTTGCAAACGGAGTTGATCGTTCTCCGCGCGGAGGGCTCCACCCTCCCCCCTCAGCCGCGCTAGCTCCTCGGCGTCGCGGCAGGCCCTCTCAGCAGCAGCAGCTTTCAGCCCCTCGGCGTCGCGGCGGGCCCTGTCCACGGCGGCCTGGAACTCCTCGAGGTCGAGGCGGGCCTTCTCGGCGACGGCCTGGAGTCTGGCCTCCGCACGCCGCGCCTCCTCTAACGCCGCCCGCTCACGACCCTCCAGGTCGCGGACGGCCCCCTGGGCGGCGCCAAGCTGAAGGGATAGATCCCTGGTGCGCTCCCTCTCGGTGTTGTAGTGCTCCCAGAGACTCTGCTGCCGCCGGAGGAAATCAGATTTCTCCAGACTGCCCTCCTGGAGAGCCTGCAAAGCAACATGCCGTTAAAGCAAAAAGCAAGGAGAAGGTATTCATCACCAAGCGGTAGGAATAACATACCTGGCCACCAGGGACCACGGTGTTGGCCAGAACCCCCAGCGCCGAAGTCAGCGCCACCTGAACCTGGGCGACGCCACCGTGCATCGCATGCCACCTGTGCCACTCGGCGGCGTCATCCAGCGCATAGAGGTGCCTCGGCGGGTCATCGCGGGATGACCAGCGGAGGACGGACCCTCTCCACGCCCTCGGGACGGAGGAAGCCGAGGTCGGGACAGGGGCCGACCCCGACGCCGCCGTCGAGGACGGCACCATGATGCTAGAGGGCACCGGATCCGCCGACGGCCCCGGCACCTGCACGCTCGTCGCCGCCGGGGCCGCCAACGGTACCCCTTTGGGCACCTCCGCCTCAACCGCCAGAGTTACCCCCGCGGGAGTGACCGGGGCGGAGGCCCCTGCCTCTGTCACCACTGCCTCTGCCGCCACCGCGTCTCCGGGAGCGAGCGCCCCCTCCGCCTCTGATCCCGCCATGGCAGCGGGGGCATCCGCCCTGCCTCCTGTCGTCACCGCCTCCTCCGCCTCGTCGGTGTCGAGGTCGATCACCTCCCCGACCTGCGGGCCCGGGGGGATCACGCCCTGAGCTGAAGGGGCGATCGGAGGGGCCGAAGGCGGAGTGGAGTCCGCTCCCCCTCCTGCGGCCAACGCCGCCGCCGCTCCGGCAGCCGCCCCCGCAGGGGCCACCTCCGTGGGGGGACCTGCGGCCACACTAGGAACCCCGCCGATCGCCGCTGGCGGGGCCACGGCCCGCCCCCCGGAGGAGGACGACGTCCGCAGCGCCTTCTTGGGCGCCAGCTGCAGAGTGACGCCACGGGGAGAAGTGCTGCACATCGACGGCCAGGCATCAGCAGAAACAAACAGAAAAAGAGGAAAAGAATAACACATAGGAAAAGCCAACTTACGCCCTCGAAGCGCAGGGGCGGTGCGCGCGCTTCGACTCGGAGCCGGACGCCGACCCCGGGGCATCTGGCAGTGGCCGCTTGTCGCCGCCTCGCTGCCCTCCACCGGCAGGCATGGCGGCGGAGGCAGGCTCCACGGACCCCCGAGGAGCGCCCCGAGCGGACTCCTGGGGAACGCCCCGCGCCGGACCCGAGGCGGCAGCGAGGGTAGGCTCTGAGGACCCCCAAGGGGCACTCCGTGTCGCCGCCGGGGGGGCATCCCTTGCCGACCCCAGGGGAGCGCCCCGCGCCCGCTCCTGGGGGACGCCCTGTGCTGACCCCGGGGGAGCGGCCCGCGCCCGCTCCTGGGGGACGCCCTAAGCCGACCCCGAGGGGGCGCCCCGCGCCCGTTCCTGGGGAAGGCCCTACGCCGACCCCTGGGTAGCGCCCCGCACCTGCTCCCGGGGGACGCCCTGCGCCGACCCCTGAGGGGCGGTCCGCGCCGGCTCCTGGGGCGCGCGCTGCGACGACCCCTGAGGGGCGGTCCGCGCCGGCTCCTGGGGCGCGCGCTGCGACGACCCCTGAGGGGCGGTCCGCGCCGGCTCCTGGGGCGCGCGCTGTGTTGGCCCCTGAGGCACAACCCTAGGGCCTGGGGGAGCCGGAGCCCGGGCGGACGCCTCCGCCGCTTCACCCCCCGCAGCCGTCTGCGGGGGCGCATCACGGATCACCAAAGCCCCCGATCGGGGGGCAACCAGCTCTTCCTCCTCTTCCTCTTCCTCATCTTCATCTTCTTCTTCTTCTTCATCATCGTCGTCGTCAGACACGACCGCCCCCCTCCGCCGCCGCTGGAGCTCCTTGGCGGCCTTCTTCCGCCGCCTCGCCGTCTCCTTGTCCTTGCGGCGCTTCTGCTCCTCGGCCCGGAGACGGTTGCGAGCCCTCCGCTCGGCATCTTCCAGCACCGGCGGAAGGGAGTCCGCGACCCGGGTCAGCATGCCCTGTAAACGTAAAGCAGATCCGCGTCAGAACAACAAAACAGCGGGACGCAAGGAAAGAGAAACGGTGTCCCAACTCCTTACCAGGTCTACGAAGCCCGGCTCCGGGCGCATCGGCGGATGGGCCCGGGAATCGGGTAGTCGACGTCCCTGTCCTCCAGCGCCTCCCGAAGCCGTTGCCGGATCTCGGAGGCGGCGAGTGCACCCGTCGCCAGGGCGGTGCCCTCAGGCGGCACGTCGGGGGTCATGGCGCCAAGCGGCCGGGCCCGGAGCATCAGCGGCGCCACCCGCCGGGCGTGGTACGCGCCGATGACCCCGGCGCCGGTGAGCCCACTCCGCTTTAGCTGCTCAATGGCCTGCAGCAGGTCGGAGATCTTCTTCTTCTCCTTCTCCACCGGCCCGTACGCCCATACCTCAGGCGCCACGTCAATGGTGCGGCCGGAGAAGACCGGAAGGGGGGAATCTGGGTAGTTCTTCACGTAGAACCACTGATTGTGCCACCCCTTGTGGGACACCGAGGTCTTCACCGTCATGTACTCCTTGGAGCGAGTGTGACGGAGATGGATCCCGGTGCACCCGATTGGCACCGGAGGCGACCGCTGCTGGCTCCCGGCCTTCCCTGTCTTCTGGTACAGGCTCACTGTGAAGAAGTACTTCCACAGCTCGAAGTGGGGCTCAATACCCAGGAATCCCTCGCACAGCGCGACGAACGCCGCGATGTGCTGGATCCCGTTGGGGTTGAGGTGCTGGAGCTCGAGCCCGTAGGGGTGGAGGAGCCCGTGGAAGAAGCGGCTTGGGGGGGAGGCGAATCCCCGCTCGTGGAAGTGGGCGAAGGAGACGATGTAGCCGGCGGGAGGCGACAGAACCTGCTCCGGCCCCGGCAGCATCCACTCGTCCGCCTCCGTCCTCTCGCAGAGGAGCCCCTTCCGCACCAGGCCCTCGGCGCGATTGGAGGTGAAGTGGGAAACTCCCCAGGAGGCCATCGCCGGGAGAAGGAGGAGATCGACGGAGGTGGAAGACGAAAGCGCGCGGCGTGGAGCGAGAGGAACGAGGCGAGCGCAGGTGAACTAAGAGGAAGGCAAGGAGGCTCGAGTGCGAAAGGAGAGAGGAACCGGCACGGTGAGCTCCTGCTTTTATAGGAAAAGTACCGAGGAAGCCAAATCGACGCCCCGGCCGCCATAAATGCGGCGCCAGGTACGCCCCTGCCACGCCCGTTTCCTTTTCGAAAACCGCGCGCACGATCGGCCGCGAAAACATCCTATCTTCCTCGATTCGCGGGATGGCGCTTCCATAACTCCACTTCCCGGGTACCGCGCCCACGACGCCCCCCACGTTCGACCTAGGCACACCAACCGCTCCGCTCCGGTCCAAGGCCCACAGGGAGGTAAGAAAGGGATACGGGGCTGAAAACGCCCCTACGGCCCATTACGGTCCAGAGGTTCGAAAGCTGGCCCAACACGGGTTCGACAGCTGCCTCAGGACATCCCCCGAGCAAGGGGTGAGAAGGGACGGGTCCGCTAGCGGCCAATACCCAGGCGGACGAACGCCAAGGGCGCCCCAACCTCACGTTCGAGTCCCGCTCGGTATAAAGTTCATGGTTTTTCCACGAGGAAAGGCAACGAGCCCTCAGATCCGGTCGAACGGGTCCGGGAACTATATGAACTAGCCGGCGGAAAATTGGAGTACGCCACCAGCTTGGCCCGAGCCGGACCCCCCCGAACGGGGACCGGGACTCCACTCGAACTTACCCGTTTGCAGCTCAAACGAGCACCACGGTTCGTCCAACGCGGATAACGTGGCCCGGCTCAACCCCTCCGTCCTAGCGAACGGACGCTTGAGGGGCAACGAACAAAAAGTCGACCTAGCCTCCCGATCGGTTTCCTGCAACGAGCAGGAGCTCGGGGGCTAGTCTCGCAACCAACTACCACGCGTGTGGTCACAAACTGCAGGTTCCCCCAGCCAGGTCGAAATAAAACAAGCGCGCCATAACACAGAACCCGCGGCAAACAGCGAAAGAAACCTCCGGAGGAGCACTCCTGCTCCACCGCAGGCTCGGGGGCTACTGTTGGGGGGAAATATTAACGATCCCCTAAAACACCGCTTAAAGAAGCAAACATGAAAGCCCAAGCCCACCTAAGCATGATCAAAGCTCCGCTTCGCCCGACCCAGGCGCCAGGATCGGGAGCGCCCGACCCCCCTCCGCAAGGTTTCCGCCTCGCCCGACCGCGATCCCAGGGTCGGGGGCGCCCGACCTCTCGCCACGGAGTTTCCGCCTCGTCCGACCCCAAGTGGAGGGGTCGGGCGCACTGGGGCCCACGGGGCCGGGATCCCCCTCGGATGCGGTCCACATGGGCAAGACAGACAAATCCTGTTGGGTCCCCCCGTCGGCCTCGCCATAAATGCGCCGCAGATCTGGCAGAGGGCAGGGCGACCGCGCCCCTCAGGCAACCCGGCGCAAGTACCCGCGCACGACCGCCCTGTGCAGGCTACAGTGTCGGCGGCCGGCTCCCATTCGCCGCGGGGTACTCATGACCTGTGCCGACCGGAGCAAAGGAAAGAGCGGCCTATCCTCGGGCCCCACACACCCTCGGGTCCCGTGCACCCAGCAGCGCGGATGTGACGCCCTCCCTCTCAGCAGCCGTCGCCTGAGCAGCAGCATCCACCGTCCTCCCTAACAGACGCTGGGGTAACGACGGAGCACCCTCATCATGATCTGATACCTACGAACATCGAAGGAGCTACCTGAAGGGAGGAACAACACTTGGCACACGGCGACCTCCTCCTCCGGCATGCACGCCAACACTCGTCAAGGGCCGGCAGAGGCATCGGACGCCTAGGATCTTGCTCCTCCTTCCTGCCGTACCTTTTTACCATTCTACACTCTACTCTTTACAGTTCTTTTTACCCGATCCCAAATGTAACTCCGGCCATCCCCTTGCGATATAAAAGGTGGAACTCAGGGCCGGAGAAGGGGGATCGATCGATCAGCTTCTTCTCCCACACACCATAGTACACTACAACTCTCCCTAAGAGCATAAACACCAAGGAGACTTGGGACCAGTCCCTCTCTCGCCAATCTATAACCCCCTACTACAGAACCCCCGTGCGGGCAACACGAGCATCCTCGATACTGGACGTAGGGCTTCCTTTGCCCGAACCAGTCTAAACTTGTGTCTCCCGCGCAACCACCTGAGGCTTACGCGCATAAAAGAAATTTACTAGTCTAAGTCTTGATCCGCTGATCTTGACAACGACACTATGAATCCTGCATACTCTTAGGGTGTGTTTGGTTGCATGCATTACATGATGCATGTATGGATGATCCTGGATGGGGTGGTTCAACCAATTTGCTTGTACCATATGGTTCACTCTAATTAGTAGAATAATGTATTAAGTGGGATGGTCTCATCCTGGATGAGTTGGTCCAATTCACCCAACCAAACAAAAGGATCATTATTATTTTGAATCATTTCATATATGAATCAAATGATACAACCAACCAAACATACTCTTATATGCATATGAAAGTTTCAAACAATTTATGATTCAATGTGTGTTTGATTGCTAAAATTGAATGATACATGAATGGGATGGTTCACTTTGATTCCGATAATACAAGCAGATGATACATCGCTTGTGCTTGGTTGGCTGTACAGGATGGCGTAAGCTCTAACTAGAGAAAAAAAGGAAGATGCCATTTCATTTGTCCGTCCTGTATGACGTCGTACGCTCAATTTTTCTTTACGTGATGGTTCAGCATCAAGATGGAATATCTATGAAAGTTGTATCTCTGCATCCAGGATAGTTAGGCTCAATCCAACTAACCAAACGTAAGGACAAGCTCAGATCATGGATCATCCCATGCATGAACGCATGCATGAACGCCACCATACATCTAACCAAACATAAGCTAAATGTATTATTCAGTACGTCAATTTCCAAATAACCTCATTTTCATGTCACTATATCAGAAGTGCTTACAATCGCTAAATACAACCAAACAAGTATTGATTGACATTCTAATTAATCGTATTGCCCTTTGGATCATCAATATTGTCAAGATTGTACATAGAAATACCGCTACCTCCGTTAGTTAAAAACTATTTACGGCCACCCAATCATTTAGTTTGATCCATTTTACGCATGTAGTTTGGTGAACTGCGTTCAACATGACACGTGGTCACACATAGGCCTATAGATACATGATCATGCATATATACACCATCTCCGGTGTGTTTACCTATCGCCAGAGGCAACAATCCCGCTGCCAGGAGAATGCGGAGGCCCATCAACAATCTCGCGGTGACGCAGCCCACGAACGAGACAACCCAAAGGACCATCGTCTTCCTCGTGACCGACACGCTGATGACACTCCCCCCCACCTGCTCTCAATGTTCTCCCTCGCGTCGTCCTCATCCAGCGTCTCCAACAACCCCCGTCATCGGATCTGCTTCCACCTCCCACCACCGCACTAATCCGGTGAGCTCGGGCCTATTACCCCACTCGCCCCTGCACCTCCTTCCTCCATCATCTTCGGCGGCTAGAGCTACCGAATTCACCCCCGCCACCCCACCATTGCCTAAATTGGCCTTAGCAGAGCTCCGACACACCCCCGCCTCCTCCTCCGCCAACTAGATGTCTCCCACCACCCCATCCACAAACTACCACCACCGCTGGCTACCTTCCGCCCAAAGCCTTGGTCTATATCATTTAGTAAAGTGCACGCACGGCACGCATGTGTTTTTAAAAAAAAACTATTGAACACGTATCTTATATTTATAAAACATACATATTATTCAAATTCCAATATAATCTCTGTCTCTACTCGTAAACAGCCCTTGAAAAAGGAGGCAGTTTAAAACTTTCAATGTCATTCACAATCACATTATGGACCTCAAATTCTATTAGTCACTGCAGCTTTAAAAACTGGTTTCTAAATTCAAACTCTACAATTAGTCATTGCAGCCTCATTGTAAAATATTACTGACATATCCTCTTAACTTTTTCACCGTCTCACACCTCAGACTGCTTGATCAAGGAGACCAACTGTTGGCTGAAGCCTTAAGGTCATCGTAGACATCCTTTTTTCCTGCAGTTATGATGTAAAGTGCACATGCAGCACACACGTATTTTTAAAAATCAGGTTACAAAATAAGTTAACAAGAAAAATAATGATCCAAATAACATACCTGTAACGCATACTTATTCCTTCAGTCTTCCGCTTGCCGTCATGCTCCTGTTCGCCCTGTCCTGCCCTCCTCCCTGCGTCTCTAGCAATTATCGCCGTCGAATCCCCCTCCCCATACCCCACCCACCCACCCCCGCCGCCACGCTAATCTTCCCCGACATGCTTGCTCCGGCCCTACGCTACCCAATTGATGTCTTATGCCGCCTTACCGGCGGCGCCATCGCCACTTTGTCTCAGCGCATCCCTCTCTAAGTCCAACATTTGCTTGGGAAACCCCCACCCACAAAGCTCTAACCTTGCTCGCTTGAGGAGCTCATTGGATATCCACCCTAAAAAGTTAGCAAATTCCTCTTGATTAAAATATCACATCAAGTGTAGTTAGCATCCATCTACGAATATCTGACTTACTTACACCTTTAGTTCGCATTTATCTTTATCCTCTACAAGACAAACACAAGTTACACCCATTACTTTGCGCATTTATCTTTATCGTCTATAAGGCAAACACAAGGCATTGCTACAGCTGTAGCAAAAGTCGTGTGTACCTCATCACACCATTGATAGTACTCAGTGCATCTATGCATCATATGAGTTCAGCTTTTCTCATTTCATATGTAAGAGAGTCTAGAACCAATTTTAGATAGCGTGTGCTATAAGACCATCCCAATAATCCCATCTCACAAAGTCCCATATCTCTTACTGAGCTGCTGAACAATGAGAGAAGCTATTCTTAACTCTGAAGATGCAAAATCGAGACAAGTAGAACTCTACAAGTCACAAGTACATTATATTATCCCGAAAAGAGAGGAACAAAGCACTTTATGCTAGACACAAAGTAGCAATACATATGGGATCAAACATTATAGGTACATCTGTTTCACGAATACACCATAATTTACAAGCCAAACCACAGGGCTAAGTGTTAATGTTAACTGACAAAAATCACTCATGTCCACCTGGACATGTCTTGGATTTTGTGAAGTTGAAGTCAGAGTGCATCCATAGCTTTCAGGACCTCCTAATCATCTCCTGCAACTGCACAACAGAGAATTTGGCTAGGGTTAGGACCAGGTTATCAATTCCGGTTTCAGAAAAATTTTGGTACCCTTAGAAAAAGACGAAATTACCGAAATTTTCGGAAAATTTTCGGTAAAATTCAAAATTTTTATTATTCGAAAGATTAGCTCATATGAGGTGGCCTGGGTTCGAATCCTGTGAGCACCCTAACTTTTTGTAATTTGGGAATTGGGGAAAAAACGATGCAGAGTTAAGGAATCGAACCCACGACCGTCCAGCCCGATGAAGCTGAGCTTTACCACTGCGCTACTGCTGCGTACTGTTTGTTTAGCCTTGTTTAACTTATTAGTTAGCAGAATTCAAATTTTCCGAAATATTTTAACCGAAACTATTTTTTCCGCTCATCCTCGAAAACGTGAAATTTCCGAAATTGCAGCGAAGTTTCGCCGAAAATGTGAACCCTGGTGTTAGGACACGAATTTTGGATCAAGGATTCAGTTATGCCAAATCAGGAAACAACAAGTGGCCAAAACTGTCCAGAGTTCATAATGCTGGAGGTTTAGATGTTCAGAAAACAGCAAGTCTATACATATCTACATGAAAATCAGAAAAGAGATGCATATCGTGGATGTCAGTCCATCTTCCAAAAATTACAAAATAATGTCTCTTCCACAAATATAGGCGAAGCATTTTAACCTCTTGCAATATCACTAATACGATATTAACAAGGGCTCTGAATGGACAACTTTGTAAACCTGATTTCATATCCAGCGTGTAGCACTAATTTCAATCAATCTATTTCTAGCAAGAAAAATGATGATTACCTTTTCGGATCAAATGAACTGTCAAAGTATGGCATGGGTGTGCTTTAGGAATAAGATCTGCCCTCCTCAGTTGCCTTATCATTTCTTGCTCCTCCAGTTGCAGGTAAACCAGAATAACTAACACTTCAAATCACTTCATATATCATCTCAGCCTCTGCCGCTTCTCGTGTCAGGTTGATATATTCAGATACCAACATGAAAAAAATAATATCATCTCAGATTAATGGCTATCGAGGATGTGAGTTCTGACAGCAGAATTCTTAGCTCAAAAGAATTCTTCGCCACTGAACCTTGAAGCATAACTCTACAATTGGTTAAAATAAATCTACCTTATCCTATAAATTAGGTAAACATAAAACAATGCTAATTGTGATTTTAATTTCTTTCTCCTCTGAGCACTCTTACTTTTCTTTTATTCCTTTAATATAGGACTGTGTCATCACAATTAGCAGGTTCTCACAATTGGAGAGGGAGGAGAGCACGCACCATTTTCATGATTGAGATGGACTATTCCATTCAGAGACAAGACAGCACTTACATGTGAGATCAATTGCCCAGCCTCCACATCATCCAATGCCTGCATATCATATCTCCTCTTCCCTCTACGTCATCCACAGAGATTCCCAAATGGAACACCTGTTTCAAAATCAACACACGTGGTCATATAGCAGCTTGCACTCAAAATTGTCGACCACACACAGACATCACTATAGAAACATTCTTGCAATGATAAATGAGATTTTCATAGGCACAAACCTTCAGTACAATGCGTCATACCTCATCCGGAGAATCTCAAAGCAAAACTCTGCTTGAGATTGGTTAAAACAAATCGGTATTTAATAAAATTACGGAAACGAGAAACAACGGTAATAGTTTTCTCCTCTGAAACTTACATCAGTACAATGTGCCATACCTTTAACAGTTTATAGTTTTTTCTAACATCCTGGATGAGATGATAACTATACAATGTGTTCCAAATAAAAAACAGTGCAAAGTGATAAAGACACGAAGTGCGTTTTATAACCATTTGAGGCACCTTTCTAAAACTGAATTTACCACAACAATTTATCCTCATCATTGTTCATAGAAATTCCCCAAAATTGAGCAAAACCCAACATGTACAACGCCCACAAAATCCCTGTGTTGAGAAATTAAGCCTTTAAACAGCTCCCAACGATCATGACTGAATAATGATCTCCATATCGTAAGTCACAAATCATAGGAATGTATGCTACAACTGAAATTTCTTTAAGTCGCTCATGTTATTTTCATTGAAATTCGACATGCAATTCACTTCATTGGTTCCAGAAAGCACATTTCCCCAATTTAATGCAAAAGGGAGGATGCCTATTGATTAAATTTACATTTAAATCGGCAAGACGGATTTTTTTTTTGGCATTCCTCCATTGGAGCTTTTATCTGCACAGTTTAAAACAGTCAGGCAATCGAAACATCTAACGCAATCTGTAAGTGGCAAAACCAGAAAATGATGCACCACCTGTCTCAATATCTCAAGAGCTATAAGTTGTGTGATACCTGTTCCAGCCTACATGAAAAGAAGCACCAAGATTGATTTGGGAAGAAACATGGCAAATAACCAAATTGGGATATGAGAAAAATGTAGTCCTGAATAAATTAGGTTATAAAATTATTTTTACCAATATAAAATCATAGGCATGGAAGTACTACCGGTCACTTTTTTGTGCAGATGCAAGTAGTCATCTCATCTCTGATCTCTCCAAACTTCATCTCATCTTAGTCTAAACCCAAAACTCACGCTTGTGCCACAACTTAGAATTTTAGAAAGCCTACTATCATGCATTGCTGCCAGCAGTACTCATCAACCCTTGCTCTCTAACACAAAGTCTGAATCTCTAGTGGTTCAGGATAAATAATTTTGATTTGCGGCCTAAGGAGCATAAGTAGTGATAAACGAAAAGTAACAATTCAAACCTGATGGAAACAACATTAATCCTCCAGTCACCAATTTGAGTACCTTCTCTCCAAGGTTAACCTGAACAAATCATTCATGGTCATGAAACATGCAGTGCGAATTGCAAAAACATGTGGCATGGATAAACATTCATCACATAAAATAAATGGACTCTACCGGCAGTTGGATTAGACTGCACAGACCAATATATAATGCTAGGCATGAGAAACGGATCATGAAACTGAAAGAGATTATTGGTTTACTTACACTTAAAATTCCAATTTATAAATCTGACTGGAAAGAAGTAATTAGTATTCTTTAATAAATAGCTACTGACCACATGTTAAGGCCCAGCTCTGTAGGTCACAAAACCTCCCAATCCTGCATTAAACAGCTTTGAATGATCAAAACAGTAAACTCAAGGTATTTCCAATACTAACTATTCAAGGTATTTTGCAATTGAATTTGTGAAGCATAGTCATGCACCTTTATGGCCATTTATCCATAGACAGCAACCAAAAACTTCCTGACCACATCATCTCTTTCCGGATTGCAACCTTCCAAACTACATCAAAATATATTTGTTAACTGGGAAAAGAAGAAATTACCAATTGGTGAGATCAAACAGATAGAGAATAGGATAATTAGACTATTTATTTCAACTTATTTTTCTTATTGGAGTTGTGGTCCATGTGCCAATTTTACCAATTTATATTATAAAACGAACCTATGTCAAATCAGCTGCCGAATCATATTATAGACTTCATTTGGACGAAAGAGCTGGACCTCGTGAGTGACTGGCACTCCTCCAGGCAACAACCAACCTCACCCTAGTTTGATACAAAAATTTCCTAGCTAATTGAATCTGCAACTCAAGCTTGTTGGCTGTGTCTTCAGCTAGCTTGAACAGCACCAGCAACAGAAGGAGTTGAGAAAAAGATATTGACAGTGAAGTATCAATTAGCGATCAGGCACAACTGCCACATAGCAAAAAAAAAAACCATTTGTACAAAAACATGCTCAGAGACATACCTGCTCTGATGTTTCAATTTTGTCCCTTCCACTGCAGATCATATCAAATCCTCCCTATCAAAAAGAAACAATTTAAATGCATCATCAAAACAACGGCGCATGTGTCCTGCTGTTGATGGTAATGTTACAACAATTGGACTAGGAACAAACTAAAAATCCCTAAGACTGCACCGCGGAGAAACCTATCATCTTGTCTACTCCTAAATTTTTTAGTTAATACTATCAGCCAAACTAACATGGTTTACGCAGATGTGAATGTATGAGGATATTGGGTTACCTGGTTTCTGTAGTAGGGGTACACAAAGTAAGAATTGAGCTCCACGTACTTGCACTTCATGATCCCAGCTGGACCTCCCTTGAATCCATACATAGTGCTGCCCCTTGGCACGCCCCTGCAGGTAGTCTGATTCAACCCAACCAAGCTAAGTCAATCACAAGCACTTCAGAAATCCATCAAAACACACTACACACTCCCTATTACTAACTCAGTTTAATTCATATTTATCAAACATATAAGTTCAAACAGGTGAGTTCTGTCAATAAAGCACCGACTGGTTAATTCTATTAAGATCTACAATTGGTTAGTTCTATCAAGATATACAATTGCGCAGGTTCACAGTCGAAGCTAGCATGAACATGGCCATATTAAAAATTGACTACTTTAACCGGGGATGAGTATCTCTAAATGCAGGCAACATAAATGGAAGCAACTACGAAACAACTAAGAAGTTTATCTAACCTCATCACAGATGGAAACAAACTATTGCAGGCTGCGCATCAAGTATTTACCAAAAAAAAAATTGCAGTGCAATAAATCTTCATTTAACAGCCAATATAACAGACAGTATTTAGCCCACCAAAGCACTTCCCTGTTGCTTCTGAATCAGCCTAAAGAACCACCACAGCACATTTTTACTGACAAACAAGGAAAATAAAAACTCATGCTGGGTAAATTCCTTGCAACAACATTGCTATGCAGGAGAGTTCATTTTGGTAAGAAATGTTACGCAAGCAGTAGCAATTAATGTTTTGATCATCATCAAAACAGATCTCTCTCAAAGAAGCAAAATATATACAAATGCATTTCAGGTCAATTTTGTTTCAGATTTGTGCCTTGAAAGAAAAGGAAACCAGGAGGGAGAAACCAGATCAAATGCACCTTGACCTTGTTCTGAAGGACGCCGCCAACAAGGAGAAATATGAGCTTCCCTACCACCGCTAGCCATCAATTTTCTTCTAGATTCCCGCAGCCAAATCCCACTGGTTTTCAGCATTACCACCTTTTCTTGTCAACAAAGAGAACAACCAAATAAACTTATCAACAAATATTAGTCAAATCTTTGTACAAATCAAGCAAAGGTCAAGTAATCCTCTCCCTGATCTAGCATTCATATTAGCAGATACTTCATGCTTATTCAAAAAAATTATGTAAGCATCATATAATTTTGTTTGTGACTTAGCTTTATCGTCAAAGGTACTTTAAGCATGTCATATCATTTCGTATATTTGCACTAAATTTTTGAATAAGACAAATGGTCAAATGTTGTGAGCAAAATTAAACAGTGAATGGTAATTTGGTACAGAGGGAGTATTTCGCACTGAGGGGAATAGGAAGATGAAGCTAGCAATACCTTGGGCTTGTCGCACCGGGTCCTAGCGGAGGCCTTGTTGTTCCCCTTGGAGATCACATGCTCCCTACCCTCCTAACGGTGCCCATCAACTCACTCAAGATGCTTTAGAGCAACTCCAAAAGCTCCCTTAAAATTGCTCCAAAACTTGATTTAGGGGAAAAACAAACAAAACTTACCTCCAATAGCTCCCCAATCCTTCCCGTAAAAATGCGCGAATGCTAAAAACACCTTTGTTGCCCCGCCTATATGCGGGGGTCCTATCCTTCCCCAATCGCCTGGCACGCGCACCTGATTCGTCCCTCTCTTCTTCTTGGCGTTCTCCTTCTTCTTGGCTTTGGCGATGTGTGTCTTTGTCTCCTCCTTGGCCATGGCCTTGATCTTGGACGGTGCCGCTATTGCTGCTGCAGTGGCGGCTGCTCTCGGATCCTGTGCCGTTGACGAGGAGGATGAAGCAGATGGCTGCGATGGCCAGGATGAGGCCGTCGAGGCCGGTCCAGGGGCGGTGGTCGGAAGACTTGACCTTGCTAAGGCTTTGCTCATAGCGGATGTACTTGACCACCACCATGGCGAAGTTGAGCCCCTGCGCGAGCTGGATGCTGCGCACAACAAGGAGCCAACGAACCAGTAGACGAGCTGCATCAGCCGCGTGATGCCGAGGAAGACCACGAGAGAGTCAGAGAAATGAGAGAGAAACTAGGAGAGAAACCACGAGAGAGTCATCAAGTCGTTCCTCGCTCTGTTTCAATTCTTCCTTGCTCTGTTTCAGTTCTTCTTCGACTGGAGGAAGAAAAAGAAAGAATGAGACGGGAAGAGAGCAGGGAGGCACCAGCTTGGGCCCAATTACGATGATGTGGCCTATTTTAAAATATTGGGGGTTAGTTATTAGCGATTTGCTGTGGGTTGATATGTTTTTGAGGGAAAAAAATTTTGGAAGAGCCCCCGATACATAGTTTTGGAGAAGAACTTTTTGGGAAACTCTTGGAGTTGCTCTTAGACCCTGAAAACAGACCAATAAGATCACCATCTCCCTCACAATCACAAGTAGCTATATTTGCATTTGACCTATGAGAAATCTCTAGCTGAGTAATCAACTACATTAGAATAACTCTTTGTAGGAAGCATGTCGAGAATGGAAAACTACAGCTATGATTTCAGATGCAGACCATGATAGAGGACTTACAGCTCTATTTTTTAAAGCCACTCCATCTAATCATTCAGGACTAACCTCTGACAGATTTACACACATAAATAAGAGGAAATAATATATCTGGACTTCTAACCAATGCCTTCACATATGTCACAATACTCAATGGTAGCTTCTCAAGAATATCTACAAAACTAAATAACTACTTCATATAGTAAAAAAAGAAGTTACATCTTTGGGTCAACTGAACAAATAATTGGTGGGCAATTGGATCGAACGAATACCTGCACGTGATGCCGTTGATGGTTGGCCGCAAACACAGACATTGGTGAAAAAGTGAGCATTAGTCCCGATTGGTAAGCGTCATATCTCTCCAATGCCCAATCGGGATTAATTTTTTGAGATAAAAGGGGGTCCTTTAGTCCCGGGTCACCCTTTTTGTCCCGATTGGTGTTACCAACCACGACTAAAAAGTTTCCAAAAAAAAATAAAAAAGCCCCATGCTGGCCAGCCGACCGCGCCACCCGGCCGCCGCTCACCCACGCCCGCGCCGGCCTCCGCCTCCGCCCGCGCCCGCGCCCACCTACCTCCGCTCCACGCCACCGGCCCGCCCGCCCGCACCCCGCTGTCGCTCCTCACTACCAGTGAGGGGCGAGCAGAGGGGGAAGGGGAGGTGCAACAGGGGGAGGGGGTGGCGGCGGCGCAGAGAGGGGGAGGAGGGAAGCGCCGGTGGAGAAGAGGAGAGGAAACACCTGTGGAGAGAAGAGAAGAGGGAGGGTGAAGAAGACAAGTGTGGAGAGGAGAGCGCTGCCTAGGAGGGAGGATAAGGTGGAGAGCGCTGCCTGGAGGACCGCGTGCCTCCCCTTTTGTCCCGGTTGGAATTCCCTTTTGCCCCGGTTGGAATTGAAATTCCAACCAGGACAAAAGGGGGGTGTCGGTGCCAGATCTTTACAACCGGGACTAAAGTCCCTCCCATCGTGTCCTTTTGATGCCACTTTTTTGACCGGGACTAAAGTCAACCGGGATAAAAAAAGGTTGGATGGAAGGTCAATTCTCTACTAGTGAGACACCACCAATTAGTAATATAATTTCTTAAGAATTCCTGCAACGAATAACTGTGTGATTGTATATATTCTTTCAGTCCCAACCAATTCAACAAACAAGCTGTCGACAAGAACCTCCATGCCTTTGTAATCATGTTCTTGTTATTATATCAAAACAATTTATGTTGAGCTTGCAGTTCAACCACAATCCTCCATGCTGGATAAATGAGCCTGAAATTCAGTTCAAAATAACAAAATAATATTTTCCATTTAGAGACTAGGAAGTCCAACAATGAATTAGATAGTGAATGAAACAAACCTTAGGGCAGCCATAGTTCCAGTCCTGGTGCACTCATCCAGTGTCTCATGGTGAAGAAATATGTTAACGGAATAAATCATCCCAGAAGAACCCCTCCACCTCTGGCAAACCATCCTCGAATATATATATATTGCATGTAGAGCTGACCATAAGAAAATTGTCTCACACTAATATGAAATATGAGAGAATCACCGGTGGAAAATCGAGCATTAGTCCCGGTTAGTAAGTCTCATATCTTTCCAAAAACCAACCAGGACTAATCATTCAGGACTAAAGGTCCCCTCCTAAGTCCCGGATCATTCACCCGGGACTAAAGACCTCCTTTAATCCCAGTTGGTAATACCAACCAGAACTAAAGGGGCCACATGCAAGCGCCATTACCAACCAGGACTAAATGGGTCGCCATGCATGCGCATGTAGGCGCATACATGTGGCCCCTTTAGTCACGGTTGGTATTACCAACCAGGACTAAAGACTTTTTTTTCTTTTTACCCTAATTTTTTTCCATATTAATGCTAATTGTTGTTTCTCACAATATATGTAATCCTTAGCGTACACTACTCTTACAAGTATATGCTCATATTGTATGCATGTAGTATATATATTTCATGATAATATATGCATAATATTAATTATAACTATTATATATACAATTCTTAGTATATTATACACATCAAACTAGTATATATACAATTACTATATATACATGTCTTCTTCATCCTTAGGATCCTCCCGTTGTGGTGTTGCTCCGTTCGGCTACTAAATGTCCATCGTAATAAAATTCTCCTTTGGAATTTATCACCTCGTCCACCAGAAATCCCATGAGAGCTTCTTGGATTGCTAAAATCCTCTCCTTCTCCAAGAGTTCTCTAATCCGCAACATCTTTAATTTGGAAATATGTGAATGTTACACCAATAATTAAATATAAGAAGCTAGAAAAAAATTAATTATTAATAGGTTTATTTTACATATAGTTATATTGTCCGATATCACCTTATCCCTCACAAAATGGTACAGGTGCTCACAGACGTAGTATCCACATAAATTATTCCCTTATTCCTGGCTCAAGCACTTTAATGGGAAAAAATAAATTATGAAATATTCATGTTAATGTACAAAATGTGCAAACTTCATACGGACCGGGAACGTTGTACTGAATGTAAGTTTTTCTTTGAATTCACCACGGTGAGTCTTACAGAATCGTTTACATACGCTGCGAATAAATAATGAATGATACAGTGTTAAGTGAAAATTTAGGAAACAAACTTTTGTATAGAGATAAAGGTCTAGAATTATTACAAGTTTAGTATGTGTTAAATGTCTTGGTACTCGACCTTTGATTTCCTCAACGAATCAAACATAATAACGCTACTTTTATCAATCATAATTACAAGGAGAATCCAGTAAAAATTGCGTACATAAATATTCATATTAGAACTAATTAACAATAATTAGGTAAGGAAAACGAAAACGAAAATAGATGGTACCCACACTTACTTAAAGTTATAAGGCAATAGTATGTATTGCTTGTAATTCTGTTGCTCCAAGAATTTGTATATTGTATCCAATGTAAACTTTGGTTGATCCCGTATCTGATCTTGGTTAACAAGCGATGGATCTTGGTTGATCCCGTATCTGATCTAATAAATACACACTTACAAAACCCAGACGCTGATGAGAAAGACATCAAGGGCATCTTGATGGTACACTTCATAAATATCCTTGAATTCCAACCACAACAGTTTCTCACCTTCACCGAAAAAATCAATCAGTTTAACACGAAGAGCGAACATGACCCTTTCCTTGGCCAACTGCTCCATGTACCACTGATGGAATTCATACATCTTAGTTAAAAGCTTCCGTACCAATTCAGGCCTGACTAGAGGCTTGCTTAAATCAAAGGGCCATTTAGGTACAGTATTTTCTGGAGGTGGCGGTTCAGCTTGCCCTAGAACTTCAGCAAGCAAGGTGTCTTCCATAAACTTAATGACCTGGATTTGTTATTTTAAAGGAAAAGCTGCTATACCTAGAGTGTCTTTATCTCTTGCTGTCCGAGCTGGGGGACAGTACGACTAGACGACAACTCTCCTTGTTTTTTCTTCTGATAAGACTTAACTAACGAATGATATTAGTTCGATAGTAACGTCTTCTTGACTTCTTTTTTCATGCCAATAAAAAACTTTAATTTGGCTGGATCTACTGGCTTAGGTTCCATCTCCTTCGCTTTTCTTTCTGCAGCTTTTTTCAAATCACTCCCTTACATATGCTTGCGATGCCTCCCCCAATTCCTCAAGAGTCACATCGCCTGCTAGCTCCTTAATAGGTTCAGACTTCTTTGTTTTCTTCCTCGATGGTCGCGACTTCTTGAGAGGTGCTGCAGGTTCCTTGCTCGCACCAAACTTTAATCTGGTGCTGCAGACGATGATCGAGGAGGGGTGTTTTGGTCATCATCGCTTGCACCTCTAGGATTCGATGGTGCTAGAGACGGTGATCGAGCAGGATGCAACAGTCCCGGTGGTGACGATGGTCCTGGAGGTGAATGTGCTGGAGATGACGGTCTTGAGTTTCTGAGAAAATGGTAGCTGCGGGGGATCTATGGGAAGTAGTGATGCCTCCTTGCCAGGGATGATGATGAAGCCTTTGCACCATAGAATGATACCGTGAAATGCATCTCCTATTATTCTTTCCCCATCACCTCTCGGGAGATCGAGCTCTAGGCCTTCATATTGACTATCACAAATGTGCTCTACCCCAACACTGGAATAGCCAGGTGGAATCTCCATGCCATGGCTTGTCTGCCCTGACAGGATTGGTAAAGCACTTCCGTACGCCACCTGTACATATAGGAGAAATAAAGAAGTTATCAAACTTCCAAGGTGTGGATCAATTGAGATAATTGTATAAATTATATACATATGTATACATTAATAGTGAGGTTGTCAAATGGTCTGTACAGCTCACATGAGGTGCGCTAAGTGAGCTCACATGAGGTGCGCTAAGTGATGTCATCCACATGGTACCGTTAGTTGTCCTGCGCAACCACGGGTAAGCTTGGCATGTTCTCATTGGGGATCCCTGTGGAAGCACAACTGCTTCGGCGTTGAGAAAGGCTCACGACGACGTTGGGATCCGGCAGAGCTTCAGATTGGGTCATCTCAGTAACTGTTAGGGCCACTCGCCGATTAATTTCTTCCTGCATTCTTACGTCTTGTTCATGCACTTTAGCTTCTAACATGCGCCACCACCTCTCCTCTTGTTGTTCCTTTCTTCTCTTCCAGGCAAACTTCCACGAAACCACCCCGAAGCCTTGGCAATATCCTAGGTCCTGGGAATTCTCGAGCGTCAAAGTTAGCTCATCATTCTCTCCATCATCAGCAGTTTAGCAACCATACTTACATGACATACTCCATTCATCGACCGAAGCTGAACCAAACCAAGACTTGTCCTTGATCACCCACCGCGTGTACCACCTCGGGAGAATCCACAAAATAGCACCAGTCTGTCCTGGTGTTCAGGAAACAGAATCCGGTCTGTCCCGGTCTTCGTATATTCAGAGAATAGCATCGTAAAGCAAGTAACGAGTCAGCAAACAGCACTCTCTTTTTTTTCCCCTTTGTTTTAATTATTTCCCCTCCTTTCCGCCTACTAGCAGAGTGCCGCACGGGTAAAAAAAATCACTAAACAAGAATTTATATCAATAATTTTATATTTATAGCAACGATGTACATATGGCAAGTACTTATTTTAAGGCAAGTACTTATTTTAAGAAACTCCAGTAAAAGTGCAGAGCTAATCAATTAATAATTAAATTTTAAAAATCCTATAATCGATGTTGACTCATATGGAAATGATCCCATCTCAAACATGACTCATACAGCAAACCTCAATCGATAAGCCCATAAACATACGGATGCTCAATTAATCAGTTATCAATTAACTTATTTCTTATTTTTATTTATTTTCTAAATATAGAACCAATCAAGTACATATTGCACAGTATATCAATTACATATTGCACAGTATATGCACGTTTTTAACCCAAAAAAATAATTAAATCTGCCCAATATGATACGGAAACCACGCAAGTCTATTCACGAACGCAATCCATTCGGGGTAAACATATTACATCACGGGAACAGCTCAAACAACACAAGTATTTACTATTTATACAAAAATAGAAAGATAAGCTAGCGTTTGCTAAAACAGCACCAAATAAAACAAAGTAAATGGCAAACAAATGGTAGCATGTTCTTTCATATGTAGTCCATGTTACTGCAACACAATTCACAAATTGAATTCTCAATGTAGAGCAAAAGGGCGTCAAGTAGAGCCAGTCGGACGTTTCACTGGCTGATCATACATCCCATTTACAAGGCCTGCACGGGATAATATAGGCAAACAACTTACTACTGTTAAAATAGTCATTTTCTGATGTGCATTCTGCAACAAGAGGTGTTCCTCTGCCATGACTCCAGGATCCCATTTCAATTCTAACTGCAGAAAGTAGGTAGAACAGCTCAAAGTTTGTCTTAAAGAAACACCAAGTCTAAAATAAATGGTTGGTAAATTAGGATATGATGTACTGCTCTCAAGTTTTATATTTTTTAAATGCTCTATTCCACGTTCAAGCTCCTTTCATTTGCCTCGAGCTATTGCAATCAATGCATATTCATGAAGATCAAAGATTCAAATCTGGAGGCTAATTGATGAATCTAATTGGATTGCAAGAGCATGTGTATGCATTGAACCATTTGGATGTTGTCGTGCTGCCATTCGGGTTGCACCCAGCGTTGCCGTTTGTGTTGCCATCTGCACTGCATTGAACCTGAGTGTGAATAAAGGTTAAGACCCATTCAGAATAAAATGATACTCCCTCCGTTCCACATTATAGATCGTTTTGGCTTTTCTAGGTTAATAGATATTATTATGCATCTAGACGTATCTAGATGCATAATAATATCTATGAACCTAAAAAAGCATACAATTTGAAACGGAGAAGTGTGTGTGTAGGGTGAGTATACTCTAAAGCCAACCATAAAATAATTATTCTATAGCCAGGGCACTTGGCAGAGTCCATGATTGGAATTACTACGAGGGTCCACCTCCCTGCTGATCCGGGCTCCTACGGGACAAGCGAGCTGAGGCGCCTGAGCGACGGAGCCGGTCATTGTGTAATCAATGCTAGAAGAAACGACAGTTATTAGCCATTACTACGTAATCAAAGCTACATTGACGTTCAAAAAAAATTCTCCTTATCAGAACTGCATCATGCAAGCGTATCATACACTGGTTACGAGAATACTTGGGCTTGGTTTTGTCTACACGTTCAAAAACTTACGAGAATACTTGGGTTGGCTGTTTTCTGTAAAGAAATAAAGAATTCTTTTACAAGAATGTGTGGATCACGGTACTAGATTATTATGATTCAATTTTTACGACAATACTAGTTACCAGAAGTTATCTGATGGTTTACTATAATTAGTTAGGAAAGATGATTTAATTTGAATATATCTACTATTTTAGCGGTATGAATTACGATAATGCATGGCTTGTGTACTGGAATCTATTTGGTGGATTACGATGATACATTAACATAGAGGGAAGGTTTAAATTTGAACACAGCTATTTTGGTGGGACATACTTCATTGAAGAACGACTTGGCTTAAACACTGTCCAATAATTTAGAAGGCTCATAGATACATATGTCTACACCCAGAATTTGAGAAAATCATTTATTTGGAGCTTCTCTCGTTTTGTTGCAGCTAGTTGGCCAGAGATATTGAAATCAGATTTCAACCGTACCTATTAGCTGCTCGTTAGTGAGCGCATCTTGCCCAGGACTTGCCAGAAGACCTCATCACCAGAAAACTTCATAATAACAAGGAGAATAGTTAAAAAGTAAGTTCATTTCACATCTGTAACAAGTGTTTAGATGCCTAATAGCATATATGCATGCAGATTAGGCATAAACCAATTTACCACCAATTTTTATGAGAATGGCATCATCAATTCACCACAAAGTCATTTACCACAATTGGAATAATCAAGTTACTATAAAATAATATCGAGTTTATTAAAATCCCTTGTACCAGAACTATGAAAATTGATACTTACATGGTCAAAATTACCACAATGGCATGCTATAATCAATTTACCACAATGGCGCAATCTAGTTACTATACTATATTTCTAAAAAAAATGGACCAATTACCATAACAGCATGACCCATTTACCAGGAACTAATTCGTAACTACTACGGTGGTGTCAACTGTCAAGTTAGCACAACTGCATTTACTATAATCCAATATGCTCGACCATGGGAGTATGATGTAAGACAAATAGACAATGATTAAAAAGATGTAATACAAAAGTATGGTATACCATGACATATAGATTAAATTGTATCACAAGTTATGGCTGGAAGCTTGTTGGCTGGTGTTCAGTGAGCGGTAAATATTAAAAGAGCAGCACAAACCTAAATTGGGCTCCTTTTCCTGCATATGTAGTGATTTAAAATTAGAACGAATGAACTACATGAATGAGAGCAAGCAGGATTGAACCAAGTATGGTAATCACATGATGATCAGATACTAATAAACATCGTTTTGCCTACTGAACACTATGATCAGAGTTCCCTACTCAAAAATCGTACAATGTTTATCATATCAACATAATTGTTCAGACAAAAATATGAAAAGACAACCATCATCTCAGTCACCACAATGGCATCAAGTTACTACAGTGGAATTTACTACAATGGCAGAAACATATGTTAAATATGGAAGTATATCAATTACTATTCCAACTGTCACTGTTCAAATTGAAACAGTTTCAATTTGATCATGATGCATAGAATTCCCAATGACAGTATTAGATTTAGTACTGAAAATGATACAATCTGAACAGGTTCGCCATCATAACAGGGCATGGTGCCTGAACAGTTATCAAAATAGTCCTATAAACATATGAAAGGGTACTGAAAATAGTAAACTGCAGAACTGCTAGGCTAGGGGAAAAAAATCAACACTTCCAGTGCATCTTGTCCCACATGATTACTGCAGGATAAAGACTAGATAACATATCCATGAACACATATCTATGTGATATACTAGCTGCTAAGACATGGAAACAAGAAATCATTTTGCACAAAACTCACTAAATGTTCACCCTATACTAGTGCTTTGTAGTTCAGTTATATAATCAAATTTACTAACTACGGCTTTGGATAAAAAAAGGAAAACAAGAATAATGACCATACAAGTCGATTTTTTACCAACCTTACAAAATCATCTAGAGCATGGCAACTGGCAGGTACCACTTTGATGCTGTTGTTGATCACAAGCTCATTTGCCTAATAAATCTGCTCCTGTGCCTCTGCCTTATGAGGTTGTCTCCCTGTCACTGTTATTTGTGCTCCAGTGCCTATCTGCAATCGTAACTCCCAATTCCTCACGCTACTAATCTGCAATCAGTGATTCACTTACGAGAAACTAAACTAGCATGTGCTATATGTTTTCTTGTATATTCTGGACACAGTTAAAAAAAATGGACAGAGGGTTATTTACGAGAATGCAAGCGATAGCACGTGTTGTTTCATACTTACTACAGTGAAGTGCCCAATTTACACAAATTATAGCATTGAGGAACCGATTTACGATAATTGTGATTACTATAAATAAACATCTAGCAATGATAATGTGACAGGTGATTTACCACAAGCAAGCAAAATGATGCTTGAAGACACGATTTAGCAATGCAAAATGGTAGAATTTTACATAATTCAACAGTATATGGACGATAGTTATGAAGTGATTTACTACAACCAGGCATCAGGACAACGGCTATTTACCATAATTAAATGTCTAGTGCCCAAACTGTGGCAGGTGATTTATCAAGTGCGAAGGATTCAGGATAATGACAGGCTTGATTTGACAATACAAATTGATATGCAGTCACCGTAATTGTATTGGTGTGACTGAAAACAATAAACATTGCCTTCAAAAAATGTGTTGGGTACAGACTGATTTGTTGCACAGAACACTCATCCTTTTATCTCTGGGAGTAATGAGTAAAACACAACGAAAATGATGGCAACTAAGATACTGTCATATTACTTTGACTATGACCATCAGCCTAGAATTCCATGAAATCGACATCGTGACTGATGCGGACAGACATGCTAGCTGATTTTGATCCCGTTCAGACTTACTCCCAAGGGACGTCGCCGACCAGCACCCGGTCGCCCTCCTCGTCCTCGTACACCAGTGTGTACTCGCCGCTGATCACGGGCTCCTCGGCCTCCTCCCCCGCCGCCTCCTCGCCGCAGCACCGGCCCACCGCGGCGGCGGCCGGGTCCCTCTGGGCTGCGCAATCGAGGGATTTTTTTTCTCGCATGATCAGACAACGCGAGCACGCATACACGGTTCTTGGAACAAACGAGGCGGCGATGGAGTACGTACCGGCGAGCAGGCCGCGGAAGAGCTTGCCGACGGCGGTGGAGAGCTCGGCGTAGCCGCCGTACGCCGTGAGGTCCACCTTCTGCCCGATGGGCACTCCGTCCATGTTGATCTTCACGAACAGGCCGCCGCCCTTGTGCGGTTGTGCCCGCCCTCGCCGGCGCCGCCTCCCTTGGCGCCGCGGCCTCCCTTAACTCCGCCGTCCTGATGATGAGCCGACGACGACTGCGGCGACTGCCTGGTGGACGCCAGGTTCCTCCTGATCGACCGCACCGGCGGCCACCCCACCACCGGGCGGAGGGGCCGGCGGGGGCTGCCGCCGCTCACCATATCCCGTGGCGGCAGGAGGGGGCGGGAGGGCGGAGGTGGGCCCGACTCCAGATCGGCATGGGCGAGGGAGGGGGACCTGCCCGGAGTTGGGAGCGAGATTTTGGGCGGCGACTGCGTGCGTGGGGGCGGGCGGGATGGCTGACGGGGAGCCGATGGATTTTGGGCGGCAGCGGCGGAAGCGGATAAGATTGAGGATGGAGCCGACAAGCGGTCCCATGACGAGCTGGATGAGCCTAAAGACTCGTTACTTCCGGCTCACGCTCGACTCCGTCGCTAGGCTCGCCGGCTCGATCAACTATGGAGAGGATGATCTCGATTTAGACGGTTGGATGGTCCGGCTATAGAATAATCTATTTTGTGACTGTTAGAGGGCTGATCGATATCCCGCATGGAAAAATTGCACGTGCAAGCTAGCCTTGTAAAGAGAGTTGACGGAGGGATCCTAGATATAAGGTAATGTGTACGGATCAAGTCAGTACTGAGAGAGCGAAGGGTGATGACGTCGCTAGTCTGTGTGGCGACTGGCTAAGGCCAGGGTGTGGAGGTGGTGCCGTCGAAGACCTCGCATGCCATTCTTTGTCATCGCGTCAGGTGCAGGGTGTTGTGAAAGCAACATGCCAATGACAGGAAGAAGGACTTACTGGTCTGGGCGGCGTTGGCAAAGGCAATGACGTTGCGTTGCCGAAGACCTTGACATGTGATCATATTGAGCGTGACGCAGGGCACTGTGGATGGGATGCTAATATAATGAAGGAAATGGCAGGAATTAGAAGGAAAGATGCACAAGGAAGGATTTGGAATTTTTGAAGGTGAGAGCATGATTTACGTGGGTGACATGAAAATCGCTGAGCAGAGAGGGGGGGTGGGTCACCTGGCAGGTAGAAGTTTTCTCGATGAAAAAGTAACGCTCAAACAGCAGAGTCATTTTATAACACTAGTAAGGTGCGGGTGCGACACGTACGTTTTCAATTGTTTTTGGATCCTTATAATATAGATGGATAGATAGAAAACCAAAAGACCGACTTGCCCTTCGCCTTCTTGACCAGTTCCCAACTCGTGGACTCCTTCCGCTTAGACCTTCAAGCCTACCCAAACCCTAAACGGCATGGCTGGCGCCGATGGCTAACCACTGCAGCCCCTAAAACGAGATTGGGAGGGAGTGGTGACCTACGTGGATCGAGCAGGATGGGCGATGGCTCCTTCGGCGTCGGGAGCGTCAACAATATGTCTTCTGAAAGTATTACCCGAAGAAGGATATTTTTATTACTGGAGGCAAGAGTATGCTCAAGGGCCATCTACTACCACTAACCCAGTGAAGCGCCTCTTTGTGCTACCTCAGGAAGGAGGGGTTGCATCATCAAATAGGACAGAATGATGACTTAGTAATGATGCATGGAATTTGTGTGATATTTTGTGATCCATACTATTAGCTCTTTTAAAATGTCTAGATGCCAAAACAGCCAAATTGGTAATATTGATGCATAGGAATTGTGTGATATTTGTTTGATCCATGCAACTTATAGTAGTAATTTTAAGATGTCTGAATGCCAACCTTTATTATAGTGTAAGATATAATGGACCTCTAATGTATATAACATGCAATCGGTGTTTGCTAATGTATATAACATGCAATCGGTGTTTGGATACGAGGTACTAAACTTTAGGAGGGGTCACATCGGATGTTCGGACGCTAATTAGGAGGACTAAACATGAACTAATTATAAAACTAACTGCAGAACCCCTATACTAATTCGCGAGACGAATCTATTAAGCCTAATTAATCCATCATTAGCAAATGGTTACTGTAGCACCACATTGTCAAATCATGGACTAATTAGGCTTAATAGATTTGTCTCGCAAATTAGACTCCATCTGTGTAATTAGTTTTGTAATTAAATTATATTTAATACTTCTAATCAGTATCTAAACATCCGATGTGACATGTCATAAACTTTATGACTTCGCATCCAAACAGCCCCGTATATAACATGCAATATGATATGTGGTGATATTTGTGGTTTCTTTGTTCCAATTGGATGGTAGGGGTAAAAAAAGAGGCAGCATACATGAAATGCATCATGGATAATTTAGTCTATTTGTAAAAGGAAAGATGAGCAGAATCAAATGGAAGAATTGAAAATGTAGATGATAGTGTGCTTTACAGATTCAGTGGCTAAAACCAGTGCCGTTTTTTGAAATCGGATGTTTTGAACACCAGTGCTATTTTATGGATTTCCCCACCACCTCGCTGTCACAGTGTCACATGCACAAACTCAACAGCGCGGCGGGGCCCATCCAGCCACACCCGCCCGCACGGCCGCGCAACCCCGACCCGGCCCCGTCAACAGACCGCACGACGAAGCAAACAGACACCCGACCCAACAGACATCCCACCTCTCCGCGTGGTGTGCGCCGTTCCCCTTCCCCCTCCCCATCCCCTCCTTTCCCTCCGGCCTCTCCCCTCGCCGGCGACCGCCGCGAAGGAGCAGGCGGAACAGACAAACCGATCGCGGCGGTGGAAGCGATGGGCGACCACGAGGCGCGCGGGGACGACTTCGAGAAGAAGGCGGAGAAGAAGCTCTCGGGTTGGGCCATCTTCGGCTCCAAGTATGAGGACGCCGCCGACCTCTTCGACAAGGCCGCCAACTCCTTCAAGCTCGCCAAGAACTGTGAGCGCCCCTTGCTTCCCAGATCCCCCCTCTCCGCCTCGCTTCTCCCCGTTTACTTTCGCGCCCCCATCCCCCCCCCCCGCCCCCCCCCCCCCCTCCCCCCAATCTGTTTATTTCGATTGTCTCTGGTGGCCCCAGCCGCTAGATCTGCCGCCCGATCGGGGGCCGGAATCGCTACCGCGGTGGTTGGTCCGGCGCAGTAGCGAAGTGGTTAGAACGGGAGTGGGATCTTGGGCCGCGGATCTACGGCCGCGCCTCGTCGTGATCGTTTCGTCTGAGGATGCTAATTAGTGCTGCATGAATTGATTCCATGAGTACGCAGATTGGTCTGAAAAAGAGGGTGACGCCTGTTGTATCCAGCCCCCTCTTTCTAGTTCAAAACATCAAATCATATTGTTTCATTTACCTATCCTGTGTATTCGTTCCAATTATCTTATTTGCTTAGAGTTTTGCTGATCCATATGGTTCACTGGGAGAGACTGTCTGGCACATAATACATGTTCAAGTTTGGTCGTCTTATTGTGCAGTGCTGGTGGGATTGAGGCCCGATTGCATTGATATGCATGGACTATCGGGAATCCATGGACTGTCATATCATTGGGTTTTCTTTAGTTTGTTGGATGTATTTTGTTATTGTCTAAGGATTTCATCAGCATGATAGAATAAAGTTTTGTTCAAGAGATTGATAATAAATCTACCTGGATTATTCAGTGCCATACTTTATTATTTTCAGTGACTAAAATCAATTTATTGTTCAGGGAGCAGAGCTGCATCAGTGTACATCAAGATTGCTAACTGTCATTTAAAGGTTGGTTCTTTGCTTATATTTTGAATTATCAGTTTGTCATCTTGAAAAATCATACTGTTTTAAGATATGATGATTATTGTGCTGAACACTTTGCTGAACAGGGAGATAGCAAGCATGAGGCTGCCTCGGCATACGTTGAGGCTGCAAATTGCTACAAAAAGTTCTCACCTCAGGGTATCTCCACTTTCTGAGCATCATGCATACTCGAACGTTAATTTTCTATGAATTTGTAGTCTTTATCTCGCTATAATTTGTGTAATGCGCACGGGTTTCATGAGCTTTCTTTTGTCATTCTGTCATTTTGTGCTGCACTGCTGCTGGCTCAGTTTTGTTTAATGTGAACCATCCTGATTAGCTTGGAAATGTGCTCGAATTCTTGTTTCTAAAATTTCTCTAGCAACTTGTTATTTTTGTGCTTTAGAAGTAGTAGCATAAACATTGCTGTAATTCCTTTATATTACTTAATTTTTTCAAACACAGAAACAACATCCTGGTATAGAAAAATGTGAATCCCCAGCAGAATATGTGTATGTAAATTGGAGGAGGGAATAGCCCCTGCGTGATTAAATATGCGGCTGAGAACTGTAAATACCAAACAAACCTGTATTGCCAAACTAAGCAGTCCTGATCATCAGAAAAATAAGTTTTCTGAGCTATCTGGCACATTTCCATCAATAACCGCATAAATGTGAATGAAAGATCAGAAAAATAAGTTTTCTGAGCTATCTGGCATATTTCCATCAATAACCGCATAGATGTGAATGAAGGATTCATGCATCTACTAAATTTACACTTTAAATTCACACTATACAACAAATCGTTATTGCAGCATGTCGTTTATTGACAATTCACATATAGGTCCCATAACATAATAGCTAAACTCGAATTCCTTACCAATTGTCTTCCCAAAATTTATTTTTCTGCATTGCTGACCTTCCTTTTTATATCTACTTTAGATGCTTTATTACTGGCCCATATGACCTCGTCCAAAAATTTGATTCATTTGCAGCTGGGAATCAAATGTATTAGGGCTACATACCCTATATCTGTGATCAATAATCTTCTTGCACAATTGTTACTGCTGTAATTGTAAAAAAACCAGGAATTTGTATTGAAATCTCAAATGTTAGGGACTTATGATTTAAATTGTTACATGTGCATTCATCATAAACTTGATTATCATAACATATCCTTGACCATGTGTAGTCTCTCACTCTTCTCTATGATTTTGTTTTTAATTTCTTTTCTGAACATGCTTAGCTAAGTAGCTAACTCATTGTGTATCCTTTAATGCAGAAGCTGCACAGGCACTAAATCAGGCTGTTAATCTTTTCTTGGAAATTGGTAGATTGAACATGGCCGCAAGATACAGCAAGGTGAATAAAGTTTCTTTTTGCAGAGATGTTATTATATGCTACTATCTTTGTTTTTACCTCAGGCAATTCGATTAATGAACTAAGATAACCAGCATCATTTTCCTTTGTCTTTTGTTTCAATGCAACTTATGAGTATCTTTGAAAGATGACCTGTTTCAAAAAGAAGGATGATTTGTTTGAAAAGGATATATCACTCACACTGGTGCAAATTTGATGTGTTTTCAGGACATTGGTGAGATATATCAGCAAGAACAAGATTTAGAGAAGGCTACAGATTACCTGGAAAGAGCGGCTGACCTTTTTGACAGTGAGGGACAGTCATCTCAAGCAAACACCATCAAGCAGAAAGTAGCAGAAATTGCTGCTCAGTTGGAACAGTAAGATTAACTTCATTTGACTTATAGTAATTATCTCCTACTCTGATACCGGATAGTCGGTTAGGTCATTGACCCGGTCTCCAATATGACACTTTGACTTGCAATTTTGTGATGGTATTATAGTTTCAAATAGAGAAAGCTATATACTATCGCAGTATTTTCCATGATGAATCTAGTAGCATCAACCATGTGCTGTCAATCTATGTAACGCTTATATAAATTGATGGGTCAAGTTAAAAATGGTTGACAAACTAGAATCCATGTCAACAGCAATCCATGTCATCAACAATCCATGTCCCTGAGCATGAACTAGGTGATCCCCTCCCCCAGTAATAGTACTGTTATTATGCCTTTTCTTTATAGGGGTTATTCCTTTTTTGTTGGTGACTCAGAATATGAATATTGTTCTTACTGGAGAATGTGCATGTTATATTCAGTAATTGGATTAGATGATTGGTAGAAGCACAATGTGTTCTGACATCTGAGCTACAAGAATTCCTTTTAAGATTATCTCAGTAGTTTTAGAGGTCAAATTCATTTGCCTGAAAAAATTTGTTTGCATCAATGACATACTTTGACTTGTTTATTTATTCAGTATACAAAAATCTCAAATCCTGAATCAAGTGCCGTTGCTAGTGGGTTGCTGCTGATCAGCATCAGCTATATGCTTCAGAAGTTATTAGGCCTATTGATTTGCCAATTATCGTGCTTTGATCGGGTTGCCTTTTTTTGTTCTCTATTTTTCTATCTATTGTATATTCAAACTGGCATACTTATGCCATCAAATATGTTTTATCTTTGTCCAAGGTGGTAGCATAGTAGCTATCTGGATATTTCCATCATTGTTGACTTCTGTTGGTGATGCATACTTTATCATAGTATAATTGCAGGATACCTTGAGTGGTATTTCTCATGCATGTTTTATTATTTTAGGTACCCAAAAGCAACTGAGATTTTTGAAGGGATTGCTCGCCAGTCAATCAACAATAATCTTCTTAAATATAGTGTCAGAGGCATTCTCCTTAACGCTGGCATTTGCCAACTATGTAGAGGTGATCCTGTTGCTATCACAAATTCATTGGAGCGATACCAGGTGTGTATTGTTCTGTTCAGATCCAAACAAGTTAAACATGTGCTGTTTTCATCTTTATAAAGATGTTCTGTTGCTATTTTGCAGGAAATTGACCCGACTTTCTCTGGGACACGTGAATACAAGCTTTTAGCTGTATGGATGTTTATTTGCCCTTTTTTCTTGATTCTTGTTCATTGCATGCCTGATTCGAATAACATTATCTCTAGTGCTATTAATGAAATATAATTTAAACTTTTACTCTAAATTGATCATCCAATCCTAAGATGTTTCCAAAGGAGCTTATACAGTGAAGTATTTTTGTTTCAGGATCTTGCTGCATCGATGGATGAAGGAGATATTGCCAAATTCACTGATGCCATCAAAGAATTTGATAGCATGACACGTTTGGTATGTTTTGTTGCAACCGCTATGTTTTATTTTGAAACTTCAAGTCGCTAATGGGTGCTTTTCCAGTCTCTGTTGGGTAACCTATCTATCTGTAACTTCATGCTTTTTAATTGTACTTATGTTTGGTAACGGTTATATTAGTTTGACTTAGGAATAAAATATACAATTTTAGCCTGAAATTGCATCTGGATTTGGGTGGAAAAAATATCAGCAAACATGCAAATGTCTATACTACATGGTAATTCTACTGTTTCTCCTGGTCACTAACCTCACACAATGTGTTGTGATACTTTTGCACTGGTCGTCACCCTAGCTCAGCAGAGTGCAATTTTAGGGGCCAGAGTTTAGTATGATTTTCAACCTTTTATATAACTTGCTATGGGCCTGTTTGTTTGAGCTTTCTGGCAGCTTCTTAGCGTGAAAAGCCACAAGCTCAAACAAACAACAACTTCTCGTGCAGCTTCCAGAAAGCTGGAAACCTAGAAAAGCTGAGTCAGTTTTATGAGCTTTTTTAGCTTTGAGCTCAGAAAGCTAAACAGATCTTCTAAAAGCTAGTCTATGCTAGCAGCAGCTTTCCAAAAAAGCTCAAAAGCTGCAGATAAATCATGTGTTGCTTCTACAACACAGGATGCCACAGAGCATTCTCTGAGATAACATTGTTAACTTAGAAACTGCTCCAAAAGGGATTATTGCACACATTCACTATATTTGATCCTTTTCTCCCCTGTATCTAATATATAATATGTTGGTCTCAGGATCCTTGGAAAACCACCCTGCTCCTCAGGGCAAAGAACGAGTTGAAGAAAAAGGAGGACGATGAGGACGACCTAACTTAAGCATTATTGTAAAATTCCTATGATATGGTTTGGTTTGTGCCTGCGTTTCAGCGTTGAGGCTTTGGTGTTTCTTATAAATGAACATCATGAGATTAATCACTAGTCCGGTTGTACAGTACTTCGATTTGGGTTATCCTGTTGATTTGCTGTCAAAATGAAAATGGTACCGTATGCTTGTTTCTGGGGTTCCTGTTACTTGGTTGTTTTCGTATTTGTGACGATCTTATTTGCTATGGTAGTCCTATACACCTCTTATTTATTTATATTGGCGGTCCTACTTTATACAGTTTTTTTCCGACCTTATTGTGTTACTGTTGTAAACATTTACCAGCTTTATGAAGTTCATGCAACTGGTGGATTTTGCAGTTGTCTTAAAGTTATGATGTTACTCTGTCCTGACTCCTGAGCGCATTTGTAGTCTATTTCACTGTTTTAAATCGTTATTTTCGTATCTTAAGAATAAGGGAATGTCACATTCATCAAAGTCCGGAAGAGGGTCTAGCGTGCGTGCATATGGTGAACCTTCTCCGTGTTACTTTCTGTACTCGAGAATCTCCATACTTGGCATGTTAACAGTCAACCCTAAAACCCAGTTGCAAGTTGCTGATCTTTCCAATCTCCATTTCCTACATTTTAACACATTTTGTTTTATATATTTTGAAATTTCCACCTTGCTTGTTGGCCAAACGAGGTGGCCTTAAACCCCTTCGAAAATTCGAACTACCGAGAGGCTTGTGTGAAAACTATTGGACCCCTATCAACGCGGTCTCCCATCACATCGCTATGAGGTGGTTTCCACATCCATTTATACGTTGAAAAAAAAGAGGCGAAATAGCAATTTCCTCCCTCAACTTTCTTTAAAGGTTTAAATCCGCCCCTCATTTCGCGATGTGGGTGGGACAGGCGTCTGCGTGCAGCGTGTCTTAAGTCCAATTGCAAACGATTGTAACACCCATTCTGTCCAGTTAATACACCTCTCTTTTTACCCGGAAAAAACAGTACAATTTACAGAGCTGCAGTAACTTCACAGCAACATACACAGAAAGCCACACTAGCTTCCCAGTACCCAATCAGCGAAGCATCAGCACAAGAAAAAGCAAACAGAAGTTAATAAACACCCCTGAGCTCGCCACGACCCACAAGCCAAGTAGTAGTCCCGGGAAAAAATAAAGAAAATTTCTTATTTGACACCACTAAAATGAAGCATTCCTTTCTTGACCCTCAAACTTTTGAAGTTCCCTATTTGACACCAACTTTAAATTGCATCCCTAAAATGACACTTTAGGAAATGTCAGCAGCAGTTTCACGGGGCTAACGGAATGTTATTTTAGTAATGGAATTTAAAGTTGGTGCCAAATAGGTAACTTCAAAGATTTGAGGGGGTGGTGTCAAATAAGGCACATGGCCACACGGCCGCGCTGCTCGGCCCGAGCTGGAGGCGCAGCGCATGGCGTCGCTTTGGGCGCGCGCGAGGCACGAGGGCCTGTTGGAGGTTGCCCGCGCAGGTCCACCGCGCTGCCGATGATTCGGGAGCCGTCTCGGGCCGGGAGGCGGCCATCTGCCGCGGCACGAGCGGTGGCGGCGGCTGAGGCTGGTCAGGTAGCAGAGGAGCTAGACGGCGGCGACTCGGCGAGCGTCGCTTCCATCAACCACTAACCAGGCCCCGCGCTCCATGTGAGTGGTGGCGGTTTATGCAGAGCTAATGCGGTGGTGGTGGTGCCGGATCAGCTGTGTAGCAACATCGATTACGGTTTCCAGCTTTATGAGAGCGTTTATATGCGAACGGAGTTCCATGGGACTGTGGCACCGTGCATGCAGCTGCTCATCGACTCATCATCGAACGATTCTCCTCCTAATCTCCTTCTATCCAATGGCCATGAATAACCCGGACATGGCATGGTGCAGTAGACTGGCCAGTTTTATTTACGTAAGTAAATCGGTATCATCCTCAACAAGAAACTCTAAAGAATCAAAGATAAACAGATTAAGATGGTAGCCAATGCATTTGCATGGGTAAATTGTCCAGTTAATAATTAGACAAGGCATCAGTTCCATCGCATATATTACAATACCAAATGGTTCTGCGGTGCTAACTATTATACATTTTGATAGCAGTATGATGCTAAGCAAGCACCAGGTGTTGTACTCAACCACGAGATGAGGATCTTCCCGGTTAGGAACTTGGGCATAGCAGGATTTCACAGGTGAGTCGGTGAAGATCTTGTTGCTTCATGCTCTGGTCCAGAGAAACACCTTACCACCGGAGCCTTTAAACTCTGGTCCAGAGAAACACCTTACCACTGGAGCTTGCACCAGCCAGGTGGCCAACTTTGTAGGGGTGCAGCGAAAACCGGCATGGGATGGCTGTCATGTGTTCACTCTCAAGAGATGCTGTGTATGAAGCCGAGAGGCTCTTCTCACTGCGATCAACTGAGATAACATCTATTACTCTTTTCATATTCCCAACAAATAGGTTGCTGTCGCTCCAGCTCCAGATTGCCCTGCAAAGCACGAATTGAGTTTCACCATGAAAACAGTGACATGATATTAACTAAAGATTGCGAAACTAAGGTGACAAGAGCTCGCCATACTTGAATGTGGACAGCCATCTGCCTGTCCTGTTGTTATGGTCGAGAACACACGAGTCATCAAAGTTGTCCACATTAAAAATCCGGACAGTGTCATCAAGGCTGCAGATAGTAAGAAACTAAGAATAAGATCATTTGTAACATTTAAACCTGTGATCTGTATCAATATAAACCTGCGAATGGTAGAACATAAGTATCTTTATTATTACATGAGACACTAAGTTGCGGTACTAACAACATAGAAACTATGCTGAATCAGATTAACAAACAGGCATAAGACACATTCTTTTTGTAACTCCCACTTCTTTAGCAACTTCAGAAAGACAATCTTCATTGTAATTTCACTATGTTAATTGATGAGAGGTGATTCTTTAGAACTCATGAGTGGTGTTTCTATGCTCTGCAAACAATCAAAAGGCATATAAATATAAACACGCTAAAGCTCTGATGTGCAACCATATACAATTCCAGTTGCTTGCTTCAGAACCCATGCAGTTTAATTTTGAGAAGGGTATTGATATAGTGCTACTTTTTATTTGAACTGATTGTAGAAGGGAGGAATTTGATTGCCATCACTATTGAAGAGGGAGTCCATTGATGAAACTGGAATAAGGGAGCTTGAGAGTTAGAAAAATAAAATGTTGTTCATAATATTTAGCTCCAAGAAACAGTGCCTTGCCAGTGAATGTGCTAAGAAGATATCTATAGTAGCATAGCAAAGGGACAAATGTCTAAGACTCATGCCACGTACCGCTGCCCCCAAGCTAGTTCTAAGAGATCCAGCCCAAGGTTACCCATCCGCCTCCCAGGATACCGTATAGGCTAGAAGTCATAAAAGCAGCTCAAATCTCACAAATGCTAACAAAATAAAGTCAGTGAGTTAACAATTTAAAACATGCAGTATGTCAGCATTGGTGTTACATGGTAATGGAATGAGTGTAGGAGTTCTGACATAGGAAATGTCACTAAAAATCTGACATGAATGTACTCAGAAGCAGGTGTTTGACTTGGCAAAGCCAATGTTTTATGTACTCAAGTGTCTGGGTAATGGTGATTGGCACAATCAGGTTTCACGTGACAATGATATGCTGATATGCAGAATATGCATTTAGCCATGATATAATGGTGGCTCAATTTAAGATACACGTTCATTATTATTGCAAATAGGTAGGTCCTTTAAACAGGACATACGTGAATCATAATGTTGCCAGCAAAAGTAGCAAAATGGTTAGGAAAAATGAGCACCTGGTTGTTGCAAGCATATTGCCACTGGGTGAGAAATAAGCTGACTGAATGGCTCTGCTGTACTCCCAAACTTTCAAGCACCCCGGACCTTTATTTTTCATACTTCTCATATCCCAAATGCGAACTGTGCGATCCGTTGAGCTTGTGGCAAACAGATATGGGTTCTCCGGACGAAAATCTATTGAATTGATTCTATTGTCATGTAAATTCCATGTAGTTGACACCTTACCTGCCCTTTCATCGAAATGTTTCAAATCATTTCCCTCGGCAAAATATAGGGAGCTGTGACTATCTGGTGCTTGACAAAGCGAGAAAATGGGGGAGTCACACAAGTGGATAGTATTAAAGCTCTCCTTCTCAACATCCATGAGACAAATTTCACCGTGATAGCTAGAGCTGTAAATCTGCAAGTCCCATTTATCATAGATAACAGAATCAGAACCACAAATGAACACGGAAATATTAAAAATAATAAAAAGTTATAATCTGGCAAAACTGTATTGTCCTACAAACATGCCACTATTATTTGCCCAACTTATCATCTGTCTTGTGAGAAGCCACATATGATGGCCAACAATCAAAATTACACAAGCCAGAAATGGATGGCCACATGTTTACCGATAGCACAACATCCATATCGGACATTTCAAGGAAAATTGAGTTTTACTTTAGTGATTTGGCCACATGTCTAATGCAGGGGATGACTGACTGCCAAGGGCTATTAAACCTTCATGAGTCATAGCACTATTACAATATAAAAAGGACCCCTTGTCTCAAACCTCTTTCCTGTCTCCCTCACTCCATGGTTTAGAACATTTCAAGAGTCTGTATCCCACAGCATGTTTCCCTTCCCAAGCCCACTTACCCCTTTCAGAACTTGATACGCATTCTACCATAAAACTCCAATTAATTATAAGCTGTCTCAGGCAATCTAATTTGGCGTATTACTTAGTCCTACAAGTACAATCTTGTACAGCCAAAATACCAAATGTTCAAATAATTAAGCAACAGTGGTAAAACTGATGATTCACATGAACAACAATTGAAATAGCACAATAACAATAATTTGCACATTATCCAGAAAGAGCAAATTAGCAAAAGAAGGAGAAACAATCACCTTCCGCGGATCGGTGGGGTGCACCACAATGCCCCCCACGGCTCCCCTGTGGGGAAAATATTCGAACAACCCGTCTGCACCATCGTCATCCTCATCATCTTCCACGAGACCATCCACATCCCAGAACCCGATATGTCCGACCTTGTTCCCGGCGACCACCACGGTCCGGTCGGCCAGCGGCAGGACCCGCACCGAGAGTATCCTCCCCGGCACCACCCTCCTCACGTTCGCGGGACGCAGCACCAGCTCCCTCCCGGCATCGAACCCGTCCGCCGCGCAGATCCCGCCCTCCGGACGCGGCGTGGACTCGGTGGCGGTGGCGTCTCGCAGGGAGGAGGCGAGGGAGGAGGAGAACCGGGTGGTGCGGGGCTTCGTCGGGGACGGCGGCGTGGGCGGGGAGGAGTTGGCGCCGGGGGAGGCGGACGACTCGCCGGGAGGAATGCCGCGGGTGCGGAGGGAGCGGCGGAGGACGATGGGGCCGGCCGGGCTCGCGCGGGGATGCTGCTTCTTGGGGCGCTTGGGGGAGGAGGGGCGGATGGAAGCGGAGAGCTCGGCGGCCTTGCGGCGGAGGGAGGCGAGGATGGTCTCGTTGCGGCGGATGTTCTCCTCGCGCCGGCGCTCGTAGTCGGTGAGCCCGGCCTCCGGCAGCGGCGACGCCATGTCGGTGGAGTGGATGGATTCTTTCTGGAAGGGGGTCGTGGCAGGGAATGGGGAGGGATGAGTGGAGGGACGCGTGGTCGGAAGGCGGCGGTCGAGGGAAGTTGTTTGAAGGCGAAGGCGGTGGGCGCGGCAAGTGATGGCGGGAAGTTTTGCGGCGCGGGGAGGAGAGTGGCGGGAAACTGAGACGCACGATAGGGCCCACAAAACAGAGAAGCAGGGATCAGACAGCCTCGAAGATGGTGCAATCCAAGGTCCAACGACAGTCCACAGTAGCATCGACGCCGTCAAACTACAATTTTCAACTTAAATTTCTCTGTTATTAGAAATAGTATTTTTAAAAGAATTTCAACATTTCCATCCTTATTCTAGTTATTATTTGATCTCACCATCGTATTCTAGTTTGCCTCTTGATAATCTTTCAAAAAGTTTGCCTCTTGACCTTTTTGAACAACGAAGATGGGATATAGCTCATGTACATGCATGATGGTGAGTCCAACTGCTACATTGTCTTGTCTTGTCTCCTCCAACCCTTTTTTTTTCTTTTGGTTAGCTCTATTTCTTTGCTCTAGTCACTATTGGAAGAAGGTTCATTTGTTCTCCATAATAGAGCTAACGACATCCTTTGAACTTCAGTGTTCAAAATGCCTTAGTCACATTCTTCATAAATGTGCATTCTTTTAGATTATATTAGGAGTAATGCATTGCACTTGTAACCACTTTATTTAACTGTGCAACACAAAATAAAATTTTATCCTTTCGGAGAAACATGGGATAATAAGTTGCAAATTTGCATATCTTCCGGATAACATTTCAAACTTCAATATTTGAACTTAAAAAAATAATAGCAACTCTATCTTAGTGGATTCTAAGTTATAACCAAATATCTATTCTATAGATCTCCAGGAATTGGCTTGTTCCACACTTCCACTATAGATAATCAGTCTTCAGTTAGCATTTGAGGGGATAGTTCAACTTGCCAGTCACCAATATACCTTTTATGGTATGTGAGGATACATGTTATCAATGCTACATGTGCTTGTATGTACATTCAAGACCATATGATTCCTCACTACATTCTTAATTCAATCACTTGGGTCCGTATGAATTTTCATTCATATCTTCGGGATTATTGGTGTTCATTTAGGAATTGACTGATAAGTTATTCATTGACTATATCCTTTAAAGATTTTCTAATTCTTTGAGAATAGTATTTTACTTCCGTGAGAAATTCCCTCATGCAAGAGAGAAGTGATTTACCCGATCCTTTTAATTTGAGATCTTCAATGAACTCTTTTATTTGGAACGTGTTATTCACAATAAGTCACTTTTATGACATTATTTCCTTTGAGAAATTACTCTTATAGAGACTATTAATATATATTCATTCAGGAATATTATCAACCTTAGACATTCAATACTTAGTATGAAATTTAGCTTCTATTTGTTGTGATTTTTATTCTTCGAGGAATGATGAGTGCTTCAAGGATCATCTCTCATGGATTTTCATAATCCATCTATTAACTGTATAATGTATATTTCATTCATTCTTTTCATATGCCAGATATGTAGCAGAATATTCATTTATATATAATGGAAGCTTACTAGTCTTTGGAAAGACTTATGAACCATTGCATTTCACCATACCATTATTTCATAATGATTCATCCAATTTGAAATTTTAGATTCAAATACTTTCTTCATGGTTTGACCTCAATTGCATTCTTTCATTGACCCGATATGAGTGCTTCATACAACTCTGCCATGGACTTTATTTATGGATTCATATTCTCGTTAGAGAAATATTTGCAATGATAGAAGTAATGTTGTCGACATTCATTCTTTTTCTCCCATATCTTCAGGATAAGACTATGATATAGTCAATCTTTTATGCCAACACAAAATACTGTGCGCACTTTATAGTTTTAGGAATTCATCTTCATGATGATCATTTCTTAATTTGTGAGGTATTTGACCATAATGGTGTTCTTCCCAGAATTCTATGGAGATTTGAATAAATTGTTTGACAAGTTCATTTGATCTAAAACCAACAGGCGTTGATGGTGGTTGATCACCGTGAGCAGGGATCCGATGGGGGCCCCTTTTAGAGATCCAGCCGGGGGGTTAGTTTGTGTGAAGAAATTCGAGAGACAGTGAGGGGAGTTTGTTTAGTAGTTGCACTCAGAGGGGTTTTTAGACAGGCTCAGGCCACTCGGAAGCATAATACCCTATGTCCTGTGTGTTGTGTTGCTTAGTATTGCCTGAGAATTGCTTGTCTTTCTTAGTACAAGGGTTGGCCTTTTATAGGCCAGGCCCATGGCTGGGTTGATCGGGGAAGCCTTTCGCCCCAATCATCCCTTCTACTCTTTTGTGTGTGAATGCGGTAGCCCAATGGCCACCCTTCTTGCTACAGTTCTCCTGACGCGCCATCCACTTGCCATGACGCCCCTCGCCTTGACGCGCACGGCTTCACAGCACCTAACCAGGTCCTTTGCACGTTAATCTCCTCTTTTTACCATTTTATCCTGTTGAGCACTTGCACCTATGGGCCCGAGCCCTCCATCCCGAGATGGGGTGCGTTGAACCTAGCTTCCGGGTTCCTTCCCGGGAGGCCCTCGCTGCTCCCCGGGGTCGTGGCGTGGGTCCCATTCCTTTGGCAGAGAGCGACCGGGAGCAAGGCAGGCGCCCTTTGACATGAGGATTGCACTCGCCGTCCTGTGGACAGGACAGGTGAGGCGTCAGTCCCTTGAGGCGCCCAGGCCGTGTCTCATCAACTGTAATGAAAGAGATATGAGGCAAGGAAAGATTAGATTCATTATACAGGAGCACAGGCTACAACCATTTATAGGCTTGGGAGACCAGGCGCAGGGGGCAGCTATGGTTAGGAACCCTAGCCGCCACCTGTGACTCGCTAGGGTCGGTGGCGCCCATAGGCGGGCTGCTAACCGGCCCATACACATAACAGGGCCCGTGGGCCCATAAATAATTACAATCTAACGCCCCCCCGCAATCGGAACATCGGCGCAGCGAACGTTCAGACTGGAACGGAACTCAGTGAACATTGAAGATGGCAGTCCTTTGGTGAATATGTCGGCGAACTGCGAGGTTGTCGGGACATGAAGAAATCTAATGTTGCCAAGGGACACGCGCTCCCGAACAAAATGAAGATCAATCTCCACATGCTTGATGTGCTGATGATGGACCGGATTGGATGCCATGTAAATGGAGCTGATGTTGTCACAATAGTCCAGAGTGGCACGAGACGGCGGGGCACCCAACTCGAACAAGAGCTCACGAAGCCATGTAGCCTCAGCACAGAGTTGGCGATAGCATGGTACTCAGCCTCAACACTGTAGCGAGAAACAGTGTGCTGGCGTTTGGAGGACTAGGATACTAGATTATTGCCGAGGAAGACTGCGTAGCCAGAGGTGGAACATCAGGTGTCTGGACAGCCTGCCCAGGCGGTGTCGGAGTAGACCACAAGCTCGGAGAACGACGATGGCCGAATTTGAAGACCTAGAGTAGCAGTGCCACGGAGGTAGCGGAGGATGCGCTTGAGAGTGACCAAGTGATGTTCCCGGGGATCATGCATATACAAACAGATCTGTTGAACGGCACAAGCGATATCCGGTCTGGTGAAAGTCAAGTACTGCAGCGCACCAGCAAGACTGTGATAAGATGTGGCATCCTTGACAGGTGGGCCGGCATCAGCAGAGAGCTTGGCACAGGTGTCGACTGGCGTGGCACAGATCTTGCAATTAGACATATTGGCGCGCTTCAAAATGTCAAGAGTATACTGATGCTGCGACAAGAACAGGCCGCAGGCGGTACGCCGAACATGAACTCCCAGGAAGTGATGAAGATTACCTAAATCTGACATAGAAAACTCTTGCTGCAAGGCTGCAATAGTGCGCTGAAGAAGATTGGGAGTAGATGCAGTGAGAACAATATCATCAACATAGAGCAGGAGATAGACGATGTCAGCGTCACGGCAATAGATGAACAACAAAGTATTTGACTTGGCCTCATGAAATCCAAATGAAAATAAGTAGGAAACGAACCTGCTGTTCCAAGCACGTGGAGCCTACTTGAGGCCATAGAGGGACTTGTTGAGCTTGCAAACAAAACCTGGACGAGTTGGATCCTCAAAACAAGAGGGCTGAGTGCAATACACAGTTTTAGACAAAGTCCCATGCAGGAAAGCATTCTTGACATCCAACTGATGAATTGGCCACTGTCATGAGAGAGCCAGAGATAGCACCGTGCGAACTGTGGTTGGCTTCACAACCGGGCTGAAAGTCTCGTCGTAGTCAATGCTAGGATGCTGTGTGAACCCCCGAAGTACCCAACGTGCCTTGTACCTTTCCAGTGAACCATTCGCATGGAATTTGTTTTTGAACACCCATTTACCTGTGACAATGTTAGCTCCAGGAGGATGAGGCACCAAGTCCCAAGTGTGATTCCGAAGCAAAGCATCATGCTCCTCCTGCATAGCTGACTGCCAATGAGGATCAGTGAGAGCGCTCCGAAAGGAGGTGGGCACCGATAACAATGTGGTGGTGTGAAGCAGAGCCGGGAAGCGATGACCGAGCTTGGACTGAGTCAGCATAGGGTGCTGATTTACCACTGGAGGGCACGGGACAACACCCTTGGGCAAAGGGGTGGGTGGGTCGACGGGAGGAGGTACTGGAGCAGTTGACGGCCCATGGGCGCCAGGCATGGTCGGGGTCGGGGCGGTCGGGGCGGCGTCCAGCTCCCCCCCATGCGTCGACAGCCTATGGGCGCCAGGAGCGGTCGGGGTCGGGGCGCTAGGCGCAGTCAGGGTTGGGGTAGTCGAGGCGGCGTCCAGCTTCCCCCCACGCGTCGACGGCCCATGGGCGCCAGGCGCAGTCGGGGTCAGAGCGGTCGGGGCCTAGACTTCAGCTGTGGGTGTGGGCGTCGTCAAGGGTGCCGTCGCGATGGCTGGCGGCGTGTGTGTGTGGGGGAGGTGCCTAGCGCGACACCAAAGGCCGGCGCATGGCGGGGGACTGGCACATGGGCTTGTGCAGGTAGCACCCAGGGAGCGGCAGGGGCCAGCGCGACAGCACCAGAAGCCGGTGCGGCGGCGCTAGGGGCCGGCGGTGCGCCTGATGAGGAGGTGGCCACAGGTATAACTTGCACATGAAGAAAATGGTGACAGACTAGCAGAAGTCGGCACTGGGTCAGTAGAATCATTGAGGAAGTCGAACACCGCAGGTGAAAGTGGAGAGGTCGTGGAGGTGAACGAAAAGATGGACTCATCGAAGACGACGTGCCGAGAGATGATGAGACGATTAGAAGAGAGTCAAGGCAGCGGTATCCCTTGTGATGCACTGAATAGCCGAGGAAGACACAGTGTGGAGCGAGGTGCGAGCTTGTGCGTGGCTGTGGCTGATAGGTTGGGGTAGTAGGCTGACCTGAAGACTCTAAGGTGATCGTACGTGGGTTTGGAACCGAAAAGTTCAAGGTGTGGTGTTTGAAACTGAAGAGTCGAAGTGGGTAGAATGTTGAGGAGGTGGGTGACGGTGTGGAGGGCCTCAACCCAATAGGATGGAGGGGGCACTAGCCTAGAATAGGAGGGTCCGGATGACGTTGTTGATCGAGAAGATCATACGCTCAACATGGTCGTTCTGGGAGGAGGTGTAGGGGCACGACATGCGAAGGTGAACTCCGTGGGAGAGGAAGAACGTGTGCGTGCTGGAGTTGTCGAACTCATGGCTGTTGTCACACTGAACAGCCTTGATGGTAGTGCCGAACTAGGTGAAGACAAAAGTGAAAAAGTTAGACAACGTGGAGAACGTGTGAGACTTAAGACGGAAAGGAAAATTCCACAAGTAGTGTGAGCAATTATCGAGGATGACAAGATAGTACTTGTAACCAGAGACACTAAGAACAGGAGATGTTTATAAATCACAATGTATAATGTCAAAGTTATGCGACGCTCGAGAAGTGGGCATAGCAAAAGGTAGGCGAAAATGTTTGCCTAACTGACACGCATGACATAAGGAGACGCCTGGCGAGGGAGAAGCAGCAATCGATGACTGGGCGAGTCTAGAGAGGATGGCGGCGCTAGGGTGACCGAGACACCGATGACAGACAGACGTGGAGGGAGGCCCAACATGGAAAGCGGTGGCAGTAGGGAGGCATAGCGGGTACAGGGGTCCAGAGCTATTGCACCGAACGATCTCTCTCCGGGACGGAAGATCCTTCACAGAACAGCCAACGGGATCAAAACTCCATAAAAAACATTAGTGTCAGTAGTGAACTAGTGCACAGAGATAAGATTCTTAATAATGTGGGGGGAAACCAAAACATTGTTAAGACGAAAAGGACCAGGAAGATGTGCAGTGCCAGTGAGAGAGATGGGAAGCAACGTGCTGTTGCCGACAACAATGGAGGAAGGAGTGGGATACCGCGGAGGAGAGGGATGCGAGAGAGTACGAAGGTCGGAGGACACATGGGAGGAGGCACTTGAGTCGAATTACCACTCTTGCTGCTACTAAGGCTATTGAAGTGTCATGGTGTGAAAGGAGTTGGCGAACGACTGCTGATCCCATGATGACGCGGCGGAGAACCCTGGAGGCGGCTGGCTCCAGGCGTAGAGGGCTTGCGGCTGTAGCTGAGCTGTAGGCTGGGATGTCGGATGCGGGAGCAGCGCCAAGGGGGGACGGGGGGACCCAGGACACATTTGAATCGTCCCCGTCCACGGATTGTAGAAGGAGGGCCAAGTGCCAGGAGGACGAGGCGCAGCGCCAGACCCGGGCACGGCTTGCTATGCTGCTGCGGCTGCTTGCCCTTGTTGTGGCCGCGATCACCCCGGTTGCCGCGAGGCTGCTGCTGCTGCTGCGGCTACTGGCCGCCGGAGCCTACTTGGGCCTGGCCGGCGCGTCCTGCGCAGGCCGGGAGGAGGTAGAGCTCGAGGAGGCAGAGTCGTGGCCGCTGGATAGGGTAGTGATGAGGGCGGTGGCTGCCGCAGTCTTGGACATGGTGAGCTCCTCCAGAAGCAGGTTGACGCGAGCCTCCAGGAAGGAGGGGAACAAACGGGCGCGACGAAGGTGCAGGCCAATGGAGGAGAAGCGATCAGCAAGCCGACAGATGAGGTTGAGGACGAGGGTGCGGTTGGAGACGGCCTCGCCGAGGTCACCGAGGGCATCAGCCATGCTCTTCATGCGGTGGCAATAGTCGGTGACGTTGACATCGCCCTTGCAAAAAGTGTGAAACTCGGTTTCCAGAAGAAAAGCATGAGTCTCATGGTTACCGACAAATTGTTCCTCAAAGGCCAACCATACGGCATGGGCAGTGCTGTGCGGGGAGACGACAGCTTCCTCCAGGTTGGCGGAGATGGTGCCGGAGAGCCACGTGAGTACGACAGTTCATCCGAACCCAGTCGGGATGGGTGCTGACGGTGTCGGTGAGGATGTGGCCGGACAGCGAGTACTAGCCGAGGGTGAGGAGGAATTGGCTGCACCACCACGTGTAGTTGCTGTTGGAGGTATGCCCTAGAGGCAATCATAGAGATGATGATATCTGATTGTATCCATGATTTGTATATTGTGTTCATTGAATATCCATTAAAGGCTACTTGAATTGATTTGCAATTATGTGAATTGTATGTGAAACTCTTTACTTGTATGGTTATTCTAAAGTTGTCCCTAGTCGGAGTTCATGTGAGGGCACACATGAATATTAGACTAGTACATGTATTAGTTGATGACTATGTTTCACAAGTCATGGACATGGAGATGTCAAACTAATAATGTAGGCATATGTAGAGACATGTGCTAGGACTGACCCAACACGAGAAGTAGTTCTCTCTTTACACAACATATACACTTTGTCCTTAGACCTGAGATTGTCGCATGTATTCAAGATGTGGATCGACCTACTTAGGGGCTATCAAACGCTACGCCGTAACAGGGTAGTTATAAAGGTAGCTTTCGGGTTTGTCAAGAAGCATGCTGTGAGACATGGTCAATCAAGATGGGATTTGCTTTCTGATTGAGAGTGATATCTCTGGGCCCCTCGAGTGATCGGATCCGAAAATGCATGGCCATGCTATGTACGGTTAAGAGTTAACCTACAAAGGGATTTCGAATCACAGGATCGAGAAAGAGCGGTCGGCTTGAAGCTAGACCAAATATCGTGAGGCAAAGGGAATAGCATGTACATAATGTTGTGATGGTTCGTCTGATATGATCTTCATGTGCGTATAGGAGTTGGCACGTCTTGCTAGAGGCCGCTATCGACTATTGGGCCGAGTAGGAGTACTCGGGCCATGTCTATACATATTCGAACCCATAGGGTCGCACACTTAAGGGGCTGGAAGCCCAATTCGGTTGTGATCCGAGTTGGATTAGGTTTAGAAGTACTAATGGGCCTCGGACCCAGAGGCCCATTAGGAACCTCTATAAATAGAGGGGTGGGGTGCCCTAGGGTTTAGACCTTTTTGGCGAAACACATCTGCCGCGCCTCCCATGCCCTCACCTGTTGCAACTCTTGGATCTAGCAGTCCGGCTTGCGATGCTTCCTCCCTGCACGTGTGGATACCTTGGAGGTGTTGCGCCTGCAGCACTTGGACGAGCTGCCGACGAGCCACGATGAGCCGCCGACGAGCCACGACGAGCCGACGACGAGCCACGACGAGCCGCGGCACGAGGGTGATCGTGCTGCATGTGGACGAGCTGCTGAGGAGCTGCTGGAACGTCGACGTGATCGACTATGTACGACTACGTTGATCGACTATGTACGACTACGTTGATCGACTTCGCTGCATCGACGCGAATCTACATCTTCCGCACCAGTAGTGCGTCGAGTGGTAATCCCGTGATCCTTATACGGCAGTTTTCCTGGTTTACGCGGTAGAAAATTTTGTTTTGCGCTAGTGTAGCCTACCTTGTATCCCAACAAAGATACCCGGTGCGCTCCTCGCAAGTGCCTGACATGGCTGCTCCTCGCCAGTCGCCTTCCTTCTGAGGCTGAGGCCTCATCTGCTGCCGCTGTTGTTGCTGATCGAGGGTGTCTCCTTCACCCTCTTTCTCATCTTCAGCTATGGTGGAGTGCTTCTGTCCTCGTGTGTTGCTCCATGCTCATGGACTTCCCTTCTCCATGGCACGGAAACTCATGTTCGCGTGCCACAGAGCTCCCTTCATGCTTGTAGAAATTTTTCCTTTAGGTCGTAATAGCCGTGTACTCTCCTGTATACTTCTTCAAAAGAAACTTCTTTTTCAGAGTACTTGGCTCCCCTTTCATGCTATGAAAGGTTGCCATGTAGGAGAACTGAATAAAGGTTGGTGTCACTTTGTTTTTCCCTTCACAGGATGGTGTCACTTCTTGTACTTGTGTTTGCACTGGCAGACATGATAGTGGAGATTGGGAGCCGCTAGGTGTTGGCCATATCCGGGGTCGGGGACCAGGCCGGGAGCTAGGCGCTGACCATTGGGACCTGCCTATAACTCAGCGACTATCATCTTAGACACAAACATGTACCCTAAGAGCGCCTGTCCTGGGGATTATTTCTTTCGATATGAGTGTATTTGTGACTAGGAGTCTTGACAAGTGCATATGCTGTCATATGGCTGGAATTAATATTAAATTGCTACATAGATAAACTAGTACATAGGTGGGCCCCAAGGAAACTGTCCCGGGGTAGTTGTCATTGATGCCTGAGCAATGACCCTCCCACGCTATCTTCGGGTAAAACTTCTGAAGGTGTTCGATGTTCCATACGTTAGGCACCAGTATGCCGTCTCCGTCGATCAACTTGACTGCGCTTGGCCATCGTACCTCCGTCACCCGGAAGGGCCCCTCCCACATGGGCGATAGCTTGTTCTTGCCCTCTTGGGATTGGAAGCGTCACAGCACCAGGTCTCCAACTTGAAGCTCCCATGGCCGTACATGTCGCTGGTGGTAGCGGCGTAGAGCTTGCTGGGACCAGGATGCCCGTAGGGCTGATCTACACCTTGTTTCTTCTAAATATAGAACATCTAGCTGGCGTATGAGTTCTTGATCTTCTTCCTCATAGGCACGTACCCTTGGGCTCCCTAGGGTTAGTTCGGAGGGGAGGACTGCTTCCACCCCATAGACCAGGAAGAAAGGAGGTTCTCTCGTGGCCCAGCTAGGGGTAGTTCGGTTAGCCCATACCACCGCCAGCAGCTCATCAATTCACTCGGTCCCATGCTTCTTTAGCTCATTGTAGGTTATTGTCTTCAGCCCCTTGAGTACCTCTGTGTTGGCTCTTTCTGCCTATCCATTGCTCTTGGGGTTAGCGACGGACGTGAAGCATAGCTTGATGTTCATGTCCTTGCAATAATCACCAAAGAGGACACTGGTGAACTGTGTCCCATTGTCGGTGATTATGCAGTTGGGCACACTGAAACGGGCCACAAGATCTTTGATGAACTTCAAGGCTGAACCCTTGTTTGCTTTGAGTACCGGTACCACCTTCGGACACTTGGTAAACTTGTCCACCGCGATGTACAGCCATTTGTACTCTTCGATCGCTTTCGGGAACGGTCCACGGATGTCCAGCCCCAGCCCACGAATGGCCATGATAGGTGGATGGTGTTGAGTGCCTGTGATGGTTGATGGACCTGCTTTGCGTGGAACTAACTCGCCTTGCAGTACTTAACCAGTTCGGCTACGTCCTCGAGGGTTGTGGGCCAGCAGAAACCCTGCTGGAAGGCCTTCTCGAACATCGTGCGGGAGGAGTGACTCTAGCGCTCACCCTCGTGGATGTTGGCGGCTCTTAAGTGCTAATTCTAGGCCATCAACTCCTGCATGAATACCAGAAAGATGAACATCAACTTAGTGGTTAGGGTTTATTACTAACCAATTCGACAAGTGTTGGTGAATATTTGTATGTAGGTTGCTTATCCTTAGAAAGGAAGAGGAAACACACCCAAGAAGCAAGGAAACACACTCTTAACCAATTAGGAGCAAGCACACGGATTGGAGGGCCCACATGATGGGCTAAACCGCCTAAACTTACCGCCAAACACCCTGTACCCACTTGGCGACCCACCTGGCAGTGTCCCGAATGAAAGGCGAAGCAAGGGGACACTACAAGAAATATTCCAACTAGTGATGAACCAAAAAGTGTCATAAACGTGTTTTTGCATCATAAGCTGTGATTTATGATGCAGCAGTGATGAAAACCGTTCGTCAGTAGTCGAGCGTCATAAACCGCGACTTGTGACGTTCCTTATTTTGGTGCGTCACTAAGATAATGATGAATGAAAATTCATCCCACATGTCATCATAAAACTATTTCGAAGGTTGCACCACATTGGACAAGAATCCAACGTGGCTCCAACGTGGCAGGGGTATTATGATAAGTTTGGTTTGTCACAAATTGAAGCTCGGTCCATGTAAGAAACTTTATGTGCCCAATTTTGTTGGGCCATTTTTAGCCTATTTTAGGTTTCCGCGCTATTTTATGGGCCGAAAAATGTTTGTTGAATGCCATATTGGGTCTTTTCTTGTGGGCCCTAGCCCATCTAATGAAGAGGTATTATTGCATTTCATAATAATATATTCAATTTTGGCTGCTGATCACCATCACAATCACATACATAAAAATAGCTCATTCCAAGTTCCATATTGTTCACATCACAATCAATGAATAGTTCACCAGCTACAATAGTGCAATATACAACAAGTTAAGCATCAACAATGCAACATTCAATAAAAGTTCATCATCAACAAACAACAACTTCACCAGCAACACACTTTAGTTGAGGGGAGGATTCACTTGGTTCTTACTGGTGCTGAAGTTTATTAGGCTAGAAATCAAAGAGTGCAACACCTTTGTGATGTTCTTCAAAGCTTGAGCTCTTCTATCTAAAACTTCAATGTTGTTTCTTGTGTTTCAGCCCTCAATCTCAGTGCACCCATCTCAGATTCCTGTTTAGCAATCTTTTGCCAAAGTTGTGCCCCTCTTGTTTCTCACTGTCAAGATCAGCTTGTATTTCTTCTACCTACAATGCAGTACCAACCCTAGTCCTTTTCTTTGAGGGTGGGTGAATGCCAACAACCTCCCGAAATGTCCTAGATTGGACAACTTTAGCCACTGTTTCAGCAACAATCTTTGGTTGGTCATCTCTAGGTTGGGCGACTATTTTGTTCCCTTCGAGCCTAATAAAAGAAATAAAATGAAAGGTCTCACAAAAGTACTCACAAATGTTTCTAGTGTTGTTGTTGCAAAGAAGAATGCATAGTAAACAAGTACTTACAATTGCTACCTGTGTTGGAGCAGTGTAGCCATTTTTGCTGCAATGGAAGTTCTTGAAAAGATCTATTGGAGTTGGGTCTCCTTCAACATGCTTCTCCCTCTAATATGATGTGAAAATAGGAAAATGTATTAGTGGCAAGTTGATGTTCTATCATACCCTGTGTGGTGGACTAGACCACTTCGTAACCAAAGCTTTCCACCAATCGTCACTCAGATTGGTCACAGGAGCTTTGGGACTTCATTTGCTGGAATATCATTGAAGAACTTTTCCTTGAGCCGATACCTCCCTTGTCTCTATTGTGACTTGAGCATGTCAGTGCATGCCTCTATGACAGGTTGACTAGTGGTGTCAATGTCAAATTGTCCCTACATTAAGCACAACACAAGAGTAGTCAGAAAAATGGATGAAAACAAAGGATACAAAGAACTATGGTAGTAGATGAGTCGATATATACACACTGCTAGTTTGCCAATGTAGTTCTTGAGATGTTTTTCATCATCGGTCTTGTAGTCCTTCCAGCGAGTAAGGATCGGTATATGCCCATGCAGTATGATCCCAACCTCTGATGCAAACTTTGCAGCTTGCAATGGTGCCTCTGGCTGTTTGAGCCCTTCTCGAACATGGATTGGAAGCTTGGTGTGCAACCCTCTGCTTATTTTGTCTAGATCTCTACCCAACCTTCTTGAATCTCATGGCACTTGTGCTCTTCTGGAAGTGCGTGCATCACCTCACAATGTTGTTATGGTCATACATGTGGTGTGTGTTAATAATGATTTGGTTGGTAATGAAGATGTTCCAATTTTTTGGCTTTGGAAAAAAGAGATCAAATGACTTGCCTTCGCTAGTCATCATGTCGATGATGTCCTCAGTGTGGGTGGATGTTGCTTGGCCTTCGGTTGGCAATTCTTGTGAATCAGGAGTCGTCCATCCGAAACTCCTGTCTAAGCTAAAGCTAATTCCTTTGCCTTGGTCCTAGTCACTCTAGGAGGCATACTATCAGAGGCATTAGGTGCTCGAATTTTCTTGGACAACCCTCTTCACCCGCTGATAGGTATGCTATCACTGATCTAATCTGACAAATTGCATTAACAAAAATAATGAGAAGCAATCCTGCATAACTGATACAATAAATTTTTTAGGCAATAACAAATACCTCGTGTTGGCATGTCTCTTGGTCAGATTCAGGCCGTTCCTTAGATGGGTCATACTCCTGATTTGGATATTCACTTCTTTTTTCACTTCTTGTTTCATTGGTATCCTTTCTTTTTTCCTTTTGTAGCCTCTTTAAGGATGCTTGCGACTTTTCCAATGCCGAGGGAAGACATTACCTTCTAGTTCCTAAAGATACATGCAGCCCTCTTTTGCTCGTAAGGAGTGAGCTCTGGTTCTTTATGTTAGGAAAAGAAAGAAACTTCTATAAAATTGTCCAACCACTTTAAATGAAACAAACTATTGTACAAGAAATAAACTGCTGCAAAATCTAAAGGTAGAGCACACCAAAACAAGATCCAATATAGGATGTTCCTAGTCAAAATAAGATCTAGGAAAGGATGTTCCTACCCAACCTTATACGAGCCGAGAGGGCAAACTACTGTAAAAGAAATAAATTAATGTAAAATCATAAAGGTACTACCCCCAAAACAAGATCCAAGATAGGATGTTCCTACCCGACCTTGTACTAGCCCAAAGGACAAACTAGTAAAAGAAACAAACTAGTGTATACATGGGAACTGCCAGATCTACAAACAAACAACAAAGTAAAAGCAGTAACAAAACCAAACAAGGAAACACTTTAATCGCAACACCAGGGATGCTTAACTCTGGAGGAAAACATTGTACCTAGTTGTTGATTTTTCTTTCGTACGACCTTCCCACCTGGTGGTATTGTGTCGCCGCTGGTCCTATGGAGGGAGAAGGGAAATGGGCGGTAGCTATGAGGGGAAGATTGTGGATGGCGGTTAGCAAGTGAAGATTTGGGATGGCAGTGAGGAGGAGGTGAAGATTTGGGATGGGGGCAAAGAGGAGAAGGGGAACTGATGGCGGAAGGTTTTTGGATGCGGAAGATTTAGGTGGAGGGAGGGAAGGGTGTTGGGATACGAGGTAGGCTACACTAGCGTAAAACAAATTTTCTACCGCGTAAACCAGGAAAACTGCCGTATAAGGATCACGGGATTACCACTCGACGCACTGGTGCGGAAGATGTAGATTCACGTCGATGCAGTGAAGTCAATAAGCGTAGTCGTACGTAGTTGATCACGTCGATGTCCAGCAGCTCCTCAGCAGCTCGTCCACGTGCAGCAAGATCGCCCTCGTGCCGTGGCTCGTTGTGGCTCGTTGGCGGCTCGTCCAAGTGCTGCAGGCGAAACACCTCCAAGGTATCCACACGTGCAGGGAGGAAGCGTCGCAAGCCGGACTGCTAGATCCGTGAGTTGCAACAAGCGAGGGCGTGGGAGGCGCGGCAGATGTGTTTCGCCTAAAAGATGTCAACCCTAGGGCGCCCCCACCCCTCTATTTATAGAGGTTCCTAATGGGCCTCTGGGTCCGAGGCCCGTTAGTACTTCTAAACCTAATCCAAGTCGGATCACATCCGAATTGGGCTTCCAGCCCCTTAAGTGTGTGACCCCATGGGTTCGGATATGCATAGACATAGCCCAAGTACTCCTACCCAGCCCAATATTCGGTAGCGGGCCTCTAGCAAGACGTGCCAACTCCTATACGCACTCGAAGATCATATCAGACGAACCATCACAACATCATGTACATGCTATTCCCTTTGCCTCACGATATTTGGTCTAGCTTTAAGCCGACCGCTCTTTCTCGATCCTGTGATTCGGAATGCCTTTGTAGGTTAACTCTTAACCATACGTAGCATGGCCATGCATTTCCGGATTCGATCACTCGAGGGGCCCAGAGATATCACTCTCAATCAGAGAGGGGCAAATCCCATCTTGATTGACCATGCCTCACAGCATGCTTCCTGAAGAACCTGAAAGCTACCTTTTTAACTACCCCATTACAGTGTAGTGTTTGATAGCCCCTAAGTAAGTCGATCCACATCTTGAGTACATGCGACAATCTCAGGTCTAAGGACAAAGCGTACATGTTGTCTAAAGAGAGAACTACTAGTCGCAGCATTATATACATGCTATTTCCTTTGCCTCACGATATTTGGTCTAGCTTCAAGCCGACCGCTCTTTCTCGATCCTGTGATTCGGAATCCCTTTGTAGGTTAACTCTTAACCGTACGTAGCATGGACATGCATTTTCGGATCTGATCACTCGAGGGGCCTAGAGATATCACTCTCAATCAGAGAGGGGCAAATCCCATCTTGATTGACCATGTCTCATAGCATGCTTCTTGACAAACCCGAAAGCTACCTTTATAACTACCCTGTTACGGTGTAGCGTTTGATAGCCCCTAAGTAAGTCGATCCACATCTTGAATACATGCGACAATCTCAGGTCTAAGGATAAAGCGTATATGTTGTTTAAAGAGAGAACTACTTCTCGTGTTGGGTTAGTCCTAGCACATGTCTCCACATGTGCCCACATTATTAGTTCAACATCTCCATGTCCATGACTTGTGAAACATAGTCATCAACTAATACATGTGCTAGTCTAATATTCATGTGTGTCCTCACATGAACTCCGACTAAGGACAACTTTAGAATAACCATACAAGTAAAGAGTTTCGCACACAATTCACATAATTGCAAATCAATTCAAGTAGCCTTTAATGGATATTCAATGAACACAATATAAATCATGGATACAAATGGAATATCATCATCTCTATGATTGCCTCTAGGGCATACCTCCAATAGTCTCCCACTTGCACTAGAGTCAATCTAGAAGGTGCTTAATACCCATAGCTCTTACATGCGCATCATGCTTAGCCTGCGGGAGTGGTTTTGTTAACAGATCAGAAATGTTTAGATTCGTGTGTATTTTGCATATCTTGATCTCACCCCGGTTAACGAAGTCTCGAATGAGATGAAATTGCCGCATTACGTGTTTGTTCTTCTGGTGGTTCCTTGGCTCCTTTGCTTGCGCAATTGCCCCATTGTTATCACAGTAGAGATTCAATGGGCTGGACGCATTCGGGAACACACCAAGCTCAATGAAGAAATTCCTTATCCAAACACCCTCCTTCACGGCTTCCGAAGCCGCGATGTACTCGGCTTCTGTCGTAGAATCGGCCACCGTCTCCCGCTTGGAACTCTTCCAACTAACAGCACCACCATTTAGCGTGAACACAAATCCTGATTGTGACTTTGAATCATCTCTGTCGGTTTGGAAACTAGCATCGGTGTAACCTGTTACAACGAGCTCCTCCTCACCTCCATAGACGAGGAACATATCTCTAGTCCTTCTCATGTACTTAAGAATGTTTTTCACCGCTGTCCAGTGACTCTCACTTGGATCAGACTGGTATCTGCTTGTCATACTTAGCGCATATGAAACATCTGGGCGAGTACTTATCATTGCATACATGATAGATCCAATAGCCGAGGCATATGGCACTCTACTCATGCGATCCCGATTATCAGCAGTCGAAGGACACTGAGTCTTGCTGAGATGTACGCCATGTGACATAGGCAAGAACCCTTACTTTGCCTCTTCCATGCTGAACTGTTTCAACACTTTGTCAATGTAAGTATCTTGGCTTAATCCTATAAGCCTTCTTGATCTATCTCTATAGATCTTAATGCCTAGAATATATGCCGCTTCCCCTAAGTCCTTCATCGAAAAACTATTTTTCAGTGAAGTCTTTACAAACTCAAGCATAGGAATGTTAATTCCAATCAGCAATATGTCATCCACATATAAGATTAGAAATACTACAGAGCTCCCACTAACCTTCTTGTAAACACAAGACTCTTCTTCGTTCTTGGTGAAGTCAAACCCTTTGACCACTTCATCAAAACGAATGTTCCAACTCGTAGATGCTTGCTTCAATCCATAAATGGATCTTTGAAGCTTGCATACCTTTCCAGCATTTTTCGGATCAACAAAACCCTCCGGCTGTATCATATACATGTCCTCAGCTAGGCTTCCATGCAGGAAAAAGCTGTCTTAACATCCATCTGGCATATCTCATAATCGAAATATGCAGCTATAGCTAGAATAATCCGAATGGACTTAAGCATCACTACGGGCGAGAAAGTCTCATCGTAGTCAACTCCTTGAACTTGTCGAAAACCTTTTGCGACAAGTCGTGCTTTATAGATGTGAACATTTCCATCCATGTCCTTTTTCTTCTTATAGATCCACTTGCACTCCATGGCTTTAACACCATTAGGCGGGTCAACCAAGTTCCAAACTTGATTTTCTCCCATGGACTCTATTTCGGATTGCATGGCACTCTGCCATTTTTTGGAGTTTGGGTCCATCATTGCTTCTGTATATGTCGCAGGCTCATCATTGTCCAACAATAATATTTCCCGCATTTCGCGGAGCCTTGCCGACCTTCGTGGTTGTGGCGGTGCTTCTCTTGCCATGGGTATCTCAACTTGTTCTGCTGCGTTAGCATCACTCATTGATTCTTGCCCAATCGGCTCATCTTGAACCTCTTCAAAATGCAGTCTTTCCACTCTTTTCTCCTTTGTGAAACTCTTTCTCTAGGAAAACTCCGTTCCGAGCGACAAACACTTTGCCCTCTGACCGGTTGTAGAAATAATATCCCAAAGTTTCCTTTCGATATCCCACGAAAATGAACTTATCCGACTTGGATGTGATCTTGTCCGACTGAGGTCGCTTGACAAACACTTCACATCCAAAAATCTTTAGAAAAGACAAACTGGGAACATTTCCAGTCCACATCTCATATGGTGTCTTAACTACGAATTTAGATGGTACCCTATTAAGTGTGGAAGCTGCTGTTTCTAGAGCGTATCCCCAAAATGACAATGGTAGGTCTGACTGGCTCATTATTGATCAAACCATGTCTAACAAAGTTCGATTACATCGCTCGGATACACCATTTCTCTGAGGTGTTCCAGGCGGCGTAAGTTATGGAAAAATTCCGCAACTCTTTAGATGATTGCTAAACTCGTGGCTCAAATACTTTCCTCCACGATCAGATCATAAGACCTTAATTTTCTTACCACGCTGATTTTCAACTTCATTCTGAAATTCCTTGAACTTTTCAAAGGTTTCAGACTTGTGCCTCATCAAGTAGACATAGCCATATCTACTAAAATCATTAGTGAAAATTATGAAGTATTGGAATCCTCCTCTAGCCGTTGTGCGCATTGGTCTGCATACATCGCTATGTACGAGTTCCAACAAGTCTACTGCTCTCTCAGGAAATCCTGTGAAAGGCGTCTTGGTCATCTTGCCTAGCAAACAAGCCTCACATGTCTCGTATGATTCAAAATCAAACGAAGTTAGAAGTCCATCAGAATGGAGCTTCTTCATGCGCTTTTCACTTATATGACCCAAACGACAATGCCACAAGTAGGTAGGACTTAAATCATTAGGCCGAGGCCTTTTAGCACTTACGTTACAGACAGGTGAACCATCAAGATTTAAAACAAATAATCCATTCATAATGGGTGCAAAAGCCATAAACATATCATTCTTAGAGATCACACAACCATTGTTTTCACTCGCAAATGAATAACCATCCTTCATCAAGCATGAAGGAGACAAAATGTTTCGACTTAAACTAGGAATGAAAAAACAATTATTGAACTCCATAATAAATCCTGACGGGAGGTGGAGTTGCATTGTCGCGACGGTCAACGCAACAACTCTTGCGTTATTGCCCATGCGGAAATCAACTTCTCCATTTTCCACGCTTCTACTTCTTTTCATTCCCTTCATCGAATTGCAAATATGAGCAACCGAAGCGGTATCAAATACCCAAGAATTAATAATTGTATCAGCGAGAAATATGTTGTCTATAACATTAATAACAAGCGTACCTGAGGTGGAAGTACTCTTACTTCCGTCATTCTTCAACGAAGCTAGGCACTGCTTGCAATTTCTCTTCCAGTGACCAAGTTCATGACAGTAAAAGCACTCTTTGTCTAGAGCAGGTCCAGGTCCAGCTTTAACCTTGGGCGCTGGGTTTGGCTTGGACGTTCCAGCCTTGCCCTTCTTCTTCCAAGAATTGCCCTTGTTCTTAAAGCTAGGCTTGTTCTGTATAGCCATCACATGGCTGCTACTAGTGCTTTTCTTGATGTCAGCCTCAGCTATTTTAAGCATGCCACACAACTCATTCAGACCCTTCTCTGTCCCATGCATATGGTAGTTCCAGATGAAGTTCCCATAGCTAGGCGGAAGAGACGAAAGAATGAAATCAGTGGCCAACTCTTGGCCCAGTGGGAAGCCCAGCTTCTCCAACCGTTGAGTGTAACCAACCATCTTGATTACGTGTGGTCCTACTGCTACGCCTTCTGCTAGCTTGCTCTCCACAAAGGCCCTAGACACATTGAACCTTTCAGTCCTAGCCTGTGTTTGGAACATGTCTCTAAGCGCCATGATCATATCGTGTGCCTCATGGTTTGTTTCGAACTGCATCTGCAGCTCGAGTTCCATGCAAGCAAGCATAAGGCAACTTACTTCGAGGTTAGCATCACATGCTTTCTTGTAAGCATTCTTAGCAGCAGCAGGTGCATCATTAGCAGGTTCTTCTGGTAGTGGGTTGTCTAGAACATTTTCCTTTTTCTCAGCCCTGAGAACAATTCTCAGGTTACGGATCCAATCCGAATAATTTTTTCCATTCAACTTGTCCTTCTCAAGGACCGAACGCAAAGCAAATGGTGTAGTGCTGCTAGGTGCCACTTAATCTACAACAAAAGTAATGCAAAATACACTAAGACAAACGTATCCATGATAGAGAAAATCACATTAAACTATTTTAACAGAATCTACTCCCACTAAAATCAATATCCTTCTGTTGATACTTAGTGATTCAGGATCCACAACTAACAAGTCTACTAGTGAGCTTTAGCATTATCGCTAGCAAACAAGGTAGATCGGTAAGCAACTTTTGCGAATCATATCACATATGACTCCTGTTGTTGGGTGATATCTCCATGTCTTGGCGCCCAACCTTTATGCCCCAAGGTCCTTAACCGTTAAGTTAACCTTGTTAAGCAAACCAACCCTTATGCGTGTAAGTGTCCGACACAAACCCGTCTAATCAAGGAAAACTAGTGGCACCCTAATTTCATAGACCCACCACTAATTGTACAAGATATGGGATGGTGCAAGTTTTAGTTGGGAGGGCATACTAACTTAAACTTTGTGAGGGATTGTTCTACTTCTAACATCACAGCATGCAGAAAGTAAAACATAAATAGAATAGCATTCACACAGTTGTGACACAGTATGACCCATTTTCTTATGGTGATCTCCATCTCCATAGAACCTGTTCACCATGGTGATCTCCATCTCCATGTTCCATGTGCGCCATCCTCCTAGTGATGAGTCCTCCAAGAACTAGAACATGCTATTGCACCTAATAGCTAGTAATGAAGATTACATAGTTGCTTGGATCATCACAGATTGGTACGCAGACCATTATATACATTAAAGTGACAACACATATGGCTCCAACCATGTTGCCATACGCGCGACACGCAGGTCACGAATGAGTTACACACATGCATCACATACACAAAGGGGCCATACTGATCACAAGATACATACATCCTGCAAAACAGAGTTAAGCGTCCTAACGTTCCAAACTTCGGAGGCCCGAAACTCCATCTTCCAAGCTAAATTTGGGAAATCTAATTTTGCCAAAAATGGCAAAACTGTTGAATTTCATGTGTAACTTTTTTTGTAGATCAATTCATATAAAATTCACTCCGATTCGAGATCGTACCAAAAAGTTACGGCTGATTTACCGAAGCATACGCACACAGCAAAATCCCGACCCCGGTAGTAGATCCCATCTACTATTGCACATCTCATGCGCCTGGCGTATGAACCTGGATTTTGATTCGACCAATCACATTGATCTTCGCTCACTGCAACTAGAATTACGTGTATCACTTTACTCCGATGGCGGAAACCCGACCGGTAGGAGTATGTCGTTACACTACCATTGCAGCAAGAACACAAAACCAGGACAAAGATCAAATTGAAAACTCGCATATCTCCATATGCACACATCCCAAATCCAAAACTAAACAGCTACGGCTCTGATACAACTGTTGGGATACGAGGTAGGCTACACTAGCGCAAAACAAAATTTTCTACCGCGTAAACAAGGAAAACTGCCGTATAAGGATCACGGGATTACCACTCGATGCACTGGTGCGGAAGATGTAGATTTGCGTCGATGAAGCGAAGTCGATCAGCGTAGTCGTACGTAGTCGATCACGTCGACATCCAGCAGCTCCTCAGCAGCTCGTCCACGTGCAGCAAGATCGCCCTCGTGCTGCGGCTCGTCGTCCGCTTGTCGTGGCTCGTCGGCAGCTCGTCGGCGGCTCGTCCAAGTGCTGCAGGCGCAACACCTCCAAGGTATCCACACGTGCAGGCAGGAAGCGTCGCAAGCCGGACTGCTAGATCCATGAGTTGCAACAGGCGAGGGCGTGGTTGGCGCGGCAGATGTGTTTCACCTAAAAGGTGTCAACCCTAGGGCACCCCCACCCCTCTATTTATAGAGGTTCCTAACGGGCCTCTGGGTGCAAGGCTCATTAGTACTTCTAAACCTAATCCAACTCGGATCACATCCGAATTGGGCTTTCAGCCCCTTAAGTGTGTGACCCTATGGGTTCGGATATGTATAGACATGGCCCAAGTACTCCTACTCGGCCTAATAGTCGGTAGCGACCTCTAGCAAGACGTGCCAACTCCTATATGCACACGAAGATCATTTCAGACGAACCATCACAACATTATATACATGCTATTCTCTTTGACTCACGATATTTGGTCTAGCTTCAAGCCAACCGCTCTTTCTCGATCCTGTGATTCGGAATCCCTTTGTAGGTTAACTCTTAACCGTACGTAGCATGGCCATGCATTTTCGGATCCGATCACTCGAGGGCCCAGAGATATCACTCTCAATCAGAGAGGGGCAAATCCCATCTTGATTGACCATGTCTCATAGCATGCTTCTTGACAAACCCGAAAGCTACCTTTATAACTAACCTGTTACGGCGTAGCGTTTGATAGCCCCTAAGTAGGTCGATCCACATCTTGAATACATGCGACAATCTCAGGTCTAAGGACAAAGCGTATATGTTGTTTTAAGAGAGAACTACTTCTCGTGTTGGGTCAGTCCTAGCACATGTCTCCCACATGTCCCCACATTATTAGTTCAACATCTCCATGTCCATGACTTGTGAAACATAGTCATCAACTAATACATGTGCTAGTGTAATATTCATGTGTGTCCTCACATGAACTCCGACTAGGGACAACTTTAGAATAACCATACAAGTAAAGAGTTTCAGACACAATTCACATAATTGCAAATCAATTCAAGTAGCCTTTAATGGATATTCAAGGAACACAATATAAATCATGGATACAAATGGAATATCATCATCTCTATGATTGCCTCTAGGGCATACTTCCAACTAAGGGATGGGGTATTTGGCCAATTGGGTGGATGGCCATATCACATTACCAATATACCCTTCTACTATGGTGGTGGATGAAACGGGGTGTGTTTGGAGGGGGAGGGGGAATTGACATTTCACATCTATCACACAGCTTGGCCCGGGCGTCCGAATATTTCAATAGTGCGCTGGAAAGATTTTGGGGCTGGTCTACGCCAGGTAATGGTGACTAAAGGATGTTCAGCTTAGTAGAAAATGCCGGACAAAAATCCGAATAGTGGGATGTCTAGTAGTCTATTCATGGATGTTTCTTATTCTTGGTACAATCAGCGTAACCTACACCAAAACTTTATGGGTAGAATCAAGAGAATTGGACCTAAATTCAACAAATTATCATTCAAAATCTTTGTTATATCATGAGAACACCTTCAAAAAGCTGGATATTTCGTTATTTGGTACCACTCCCTCCATTTATGTACTGCTCCACTTATATTGAAGTACGTTGTTAGGTACTACTCCCTCCTTTTATAAGGCGTATGCGCATAAGTGTAATAAGGGAGAAATGTCATATCATATGACATCTTATATACAAGATCGAAGGGTGTATTTAGGATGGAGAACTAGTATACATATTGAGTTTTACATTAGGAAACCAATGAAACCTCCCGTCTATTTGGTGTGCTTACCACGATTGGAAATCCTTGTACCATCCCGACAACATTGGAAATCCTTGTACCATGCCTTCCATTGGATGTGTTTACTACTTAATCATGTGCACATTGGAAATCAAACAACCCTCCCTTTGGTTGCATGTGCTTACCTACATGTTAACATTGGAAACCAAAGAAATCTCACTTTGATTGAGTGTGCTTACTACTTATTCATGTGCACATTGGCAATCAAAAATCATTTTTACCAATTTGATTTGCTAACTACTCAATCATGTGCACATTGTATTGGGATACGAGGTAGGCTACGCTAGCGCAAAATAAAATTTTTCTACCGCGTAAACCAGGAACACTGCCGTATATGGATCACTGGATTACCAATCGACACACTGGTGCGGAAAATGTAGAATCGCATCGGGGCAACAAAGTCGATCAGTGTAGTCGAACACGTAGTCGATCACATCAACGTCGAGCAGCTCCTCAGCAGCTCGTCCACGTGCAGCAAGGTCGTCCTCGTGCCGCGGCTCGTCGTGGCTCGTCCAAGTGCTGCAGGTGCAACACCTCCAAGGTATCCACACGTGCAGGGAGGAAGCGTTGCAAGCCGGACTGCTAGGTCCACGAGTTGCAACCAGGCGAGGGCGTGGGAGGCACGACAGATGTGTTTTCAGCCAAAGGGATGAAACCCTAGGGCGCCCCACCCTTCTATTTATAGAGGTTCCTGACAAGCCTCTGGGTCCACGTCCCATTAGTACTTCTAAACCCGATCCAACTTGGATCATATCCGAATTGGGCTTCCAGCCCCTTAAGTGTGTGACCCTATGGGTTCGGATACACATAGACATAGCCCGAGTACTCCTACCCAGCCCAATATTCGGTAGCGGGCCTCTAGCAAGATGTGCTAACTCCTATACGCACACGAAAATCATATCAGACAAACCGTCACAACATCATGTACATGCTATTCCCTTTGCCTCATGATATTTGGTCTAGCTTCAAGCCGACCGCTCTTTCTCGATCCTATGATTCGAAATCCCTTTGTAGGTTAACTCTTAACCGTATGTAGCATGGCCATGCATTTCCGGATTCGATCACTTGAGGGGCCCAGAGATATAACTCTCAATCAGAGAGGGGCAAATCCCATCTTGATTGACCATGCCTCACAGCATGCTTCCTGACAAACCTGAAAGCTACCTTTTTAACTACCCCGTTACGGTGTAGCGTTTGATTGCCCCTAAGTAAGTCGATCCACATCTTGAGTACATGCGACAATCTCAGGTCTAAGGACAAAGCGTACATGTTGTCTAAAGAGAGAACTACTAGTCGTGTTGGGTTAGTCCTAGCACATGTCTCTACATATGCCTACATTATTAGTTTGACATCTCCATGTCCATGACTTGTGAAACATAGTCATCAACTACTACATGTACTTGTCTAATATTCATGTGTGTCCACACATGAACTCCGACTAGGGACAACTTTTAGAATAACCATACAAGTAAAGAGTTCCACATACAATTCACATAATTGCAGATCAATTCAAGTAGCCTTTAATGGATATTCAATGAACACAATATACAAATCATGGATAGAATCTGATATCATCATCTCTATGATTGCCTCTAGGGCATACCTCCAACAGTCTCCCACTTGCACTAGAGTCAATCTAGAATATATCTAATACCCATTGCTCTTATGTGCGCATCATGCTTAGACAGCGGGAGAAGCTTTGTCAACGAATCAGAAATATTCAAATCCGTCTGTATTTTGCATATCTTGATCTCACCCCGATTAACGAAGTCTCTAATGAGATGAAATCGCCGCATAACGTGTTTGTTCTTCTGGTGATTCCTTGGATCCTTTGCTTGCGCAATTGCCCCATTGTTATCACAGTAGAGATTCAATGAGCTGGACGCATTTGGGAACACACCAAGCTCAATAAGGAAATTCCTTATCGAAACACCCTCCTTCGCGGCTTCCGAAGCCGCGATGTACTCGGCTTCTGTTGTAGAATCGGCCACCGTCTCCTGCTTGAAACTCTTCCAACTAACAACACCACCATTTAGCGTGAACACAAATCCTGATTGTGACTTTAAGTCATCTCTGTCGGTTTGGAAACTAGCATCGGTGTAACCTGTTACAACGAGCTCCTCCTTACCTCCATAGATGAGGAACATATCTTTAGTCCTTCTTAAGTACTTAAGAATGTTTTTCACCGCTGTCCTTGACTCTCACCCGGATCAGACTGGTGTGTGCTTGTCATACTTAGTGCATATGAAACATCTGGGCGAGTACTTATCATTACATACATGATAGATCCAATAGCCGAGGCATATGGCACTCTACTCATGCGATCTCGCTCGTCAACAGTCGAAGGACACTGAGTCTTGCTGAGATGTATGCCATGTGACATAGGCAAGAACCCTTTCTTCGCCTCTTCCATGCTGAACTGCTTCAACACTTTGTCAATGTAAGTATCATGGCTTAATCCTATAAGCCTTCTCGATCTATCTCTATAGATCTTAATGCCCAGAATATATGCCGCTTCCCCTAAGTCCTTCATCAAAAAACTTTTATTTAGTGAAGTCTTTACGGACTGAAGCATAGGAATGTTATTTCTAATCAGCAATATGTCATCCACATATAAGATTAGAAATACTACAGAGCTCCCACTAACCTTCTTGTAAACACAAGACTCTTCTTCATTCTTGGTGAAGCCAAACCCTTTGACCACTTCATCAAAATGAATATTCCAACTTCTAGATGCTTGCTTCAATCCATAAATGGATCTCTGAAGCTTGCATACTTTTCCAACATTTTTCGGATCGACAAAACCCTCGGTCTATATCATATACACGTCCTCAGTTAGGTTTTGATTCAGGAAAGCTGTCTTGACATCCATCTGCCATATCTCATAATTGAAATATGCAGCTATACCTAGAATAATCCGAATGGACTTAAGCATCACTACGGGCGAGAAGGTTTTCATCATAGTCAACTCCTTGAACTTGTTGAAATCCTTTTGCGACAAGTCGTGCTTTATAGATGTGATGTTTCCATCCATGTCCGTTTTCTTCTTGTAGATCCACGTGCACTCTATGGCTTTAACACCATCAGATGGGTCAACCAAGTTCCAAACTTGATTGTCTCCCATGGACTCTATTTCGGATTGCATGGCACTCTGCCATTATTTAGTGTCTGGGTCCATCATTGCTTCTGCACATGTCGCAGGCTCATCATTGTCCAACAATAATATTTCCCGCATTTCGCGGAGCCTTGCCGACCTTCGTGGTTGTGGCGGTGCTTCTCTTGCCATGGGTGTCTCAAATTGTTCTGCTACGTTAGCATCACTCGTTGATTCCTGCCCGATCGGCTCATCTCGAACTTCTTCAAGATGCACTGTCTTTCCACTCTTTTCTCCTTTGAGAAACTCTTTCTCTAGGAAAACCCCATTCCGAGCGACAAACACTTTGCCCACTGACCGGTTGTAGAATAATATCCTAAATTTTCCCTTGGATATCCCACGAAAATGCACTTATCTGACTTGGGTGTGATCTTGTCCGACTGAAGTCGCTTGACAAACACTTCACATCACCAAATCTTTAGAAAAGACAAACTGGGAGTCTTTCCAGTCCACATGTCATATGGTGTCTTAACTACAGATTTAGACTGTACCCTATTTAGTGTGAAAGCTGCTGTTTCTAGAGCGTATCCCCAAAAAGGTAACGGTAGGTCCGACTGGCTCATCATTGATCGAACCATGTCTAACAAAGTTCGATTACGTCGCTCGAATACACTGTTTCTCTGAGGTGTTCCAGGTGGCGTAAGTTGTCGAACAATTTCACAACTCTTCAGATGATTGCTAAATTCGTGGCTCAAATACTCGCCTCCACGATCAGATCGCAAGGCCTTAATTTTCTTGCCATGCTGATTTTCAACTTCATTCTGAAATTCCTTGAACTTTTCAAAGGTTTCAGACTTGTGCCACATCAAGTAGACATAACCATATCTACTAAAGCATCAGTAAAAGTTATGAAGTATTGGTACCCTCCTCTGGCTGTCGTGCTCATTGGTCCGCATACATCGGTATATACAAGTTCGAAGAAGTCCAATGCTCTCTCAGGAAAACGTGTGAAAGGTGCCTTGGTCATCTTGCCTAGTAAGCAAGCCTCACATGTCTCGTATGATTCAAAATTAAACGAAGTTAAAAGTCCATCAGTATGGAGCTTCTTCATGCGCTTCTCACTTATATGACCCAAACGACAATGCCACATGTAGGTAGTACTCAAATCATTAGGCCAATGCCTTTTAGCATTTATGTTACAGACAGGTGAACCATCAAGATTTAAAACAGACAATCCATTCACAATGGGTGCAAAAGCCATAAACATATCATTCTTAGAGATCACACAACCATTGTTTTCACTCGCAAATGAATAACCATCCTTCATCAAACATGAAGGAGACATAATGTTTCGACTTAAAAAAGGAACAAAATAACAATTATTCAATTCCATAATAAATCCTGACGGGAGGTGGAGTTGCATCGTCCCGACAGTCAATGCAGCAACTCTAGCATTATTGCCCATGCGGAAGTCAACTTCTTCCTTTTCAACGCCTCTACTTCTTATCATTCCGTGCATCGAATTGCAAATATGAGCAACCGATCTGGTATCAAATACCCAAGAATTATTAATTGTATCAGCAAGAAATATGTTGTCTATAACATTAACAACAAGTGTACCTGAGGTGGAAGTACTCTTACTTCCACCATTCTTCAACGAAGCTAGGCACTGCTTGCAATTTCTCTTCCAGTGACCAAGTTTGTGACAATAAAAGCACTCTTTGTCTAGAGCAGGTCCAGGTCCAGCTTTAACCTTGGGCGCTAGGTTTGGCTTGGCAGCCTTGCACTTCTTCTTCGAAGAATTGCCCTTTTTCTTAAAGCTAGGCTTGTTCTGTATAGCCATCACATGGCTGCTACTAGCACTTTTTTTAATGTCAGCCTCTGCTATTTTAAGCATGCCACACAGTTCATTCAGACCCTTCTCCATCCTATGCATATGGTAGTTCAAGATGAAGTTCCCATAGCCAGACGGTAGAGACGAAAGAATGAAATCAGTGGCCAACTCTTGGCCAAGTGGAAAGCCTAGCTTCTCAAACCATTGAGTGTAATCAACCATCTTGATTACGTGTGGTCCTACTGCTGCGCCTTCTGCTAGCTTGCTCTCCACAAAGGCCTTAGACACATTGAACCTTTCAGTCTTGGCCTGTGTTTGGAACATGTCTCTAAGCACCACGATCATATCGTGCGCCTCATGGTTTGTTTCGAACTGCATCTGCAGTTCGGGTTCCATGCAAGCAAGCATAAGGCAGCTTACTTCGAGGTTAGCATCACATGCTTTCTTGTAAGCATTCTTAACAGCAGCAGGTGCATCATCAGCAGGTTCTTCTGGTAATAAGGTGTCTAGAACATCTTCCTTTTTCTCAGCCCTGAGAACAATTCTCAGGTTACAGATCCAATCCGAGTAGTTTGTTCCATTCAACTGGTTCTTCTCAAGGACCGAACGCAAAGCAAACGGTGTGGTGTTGCTAGGTGCCATCTACAACAAAATAATAATGCAAAATACTAAGACAAACGTATCCATGACAGAGTAAATCACATTAAACTATTTAACAGAATCTACTCCCACTAAAATCAATATCCCTCTATTGGTACTTAGTGATTCAGGATCCACAACTAACAAGTCTACTAGTGAGCTTTAGAATCACCGCTAACAAATGAGGTAGATCAGTAAGCAACTCCTTGCTAATCATATCACATATGATTCCTGTTGTTGGGTGACATCTCCATGTCTCGATGCCCAACCTTTATGCCCCAAGATCCTTAACCATTAAGATAACCTTGTTAAGCAAACCAACCCTTATGCGTGTAAGTGTTCGACACAAACCTGTCTAGTCAAGGAAAAGTAGTGGCACCCTAATTTCATAGACCCATCACTAATTGTACAAGACATGGGACGGTGCAAGTTTTAGTTGGGAGGGCATACAAACTTAAGCTTTGTGAGGGATCGTTCTACTTCTAGCATCACATTATGCAGAAAGTAAAAACATAAAGAATAACATTCACACAGTTGTGACACAGTATGGCCCATTTTCTTATGGTGATTGATGAGGACACCACGAGTACATCTACACCAGCAGCACCTCAGGCGCCTCCAGTTGCTCCTCCACCTCAGGCGCCTACAGTTGCTCATCCAGTTGGGCCAATCACTCGAGCCCATGCGAGAGAATTAAACTTCATCATGCTGTTAAGGAACGAAGGCCCATCGGAATAAGAAGATGGCCCAACAGGGCAGCCCAGGTGGGGCGCCTAGGGTTGGGCGCGCGTGACCCCTTCGGACTCCAGGGGCTGCGCCCCCTTTATTTAGTCCGAGTCCTTTTTGTTTACGACTTGAGTTTTGTTTTACATCTAGCTTTAGCTACTCTTGAACACGCGCAAATACGCGCTGTCCTTGTGTGATTCAGAACTCCACCTTCGAGTGATATTTAGATTGCTCGCCTCTTTTTCTTGTTCGTTCTTCGATTGCGGACAGGAATCGATCTTCGTGATCAGGCTGATCTCGCACCGGCGAGGTTGGTAACCATCGGGAGTTGGTTCAGCGATTGCATTGGCGCTTCGGGTTCGCTCGTCGTAGTCGGATTGTGAGGGTCTACTTCCACCAAGTCGAATTTATCTCCACTCACCGAAAGATCGGGCACTCCGACTCTATCAAGTGGTATCAGCTTTCCAGGTTGATCGGTGAGTTTTACCGAGTGTTTTTCCCTTCCTACAGTCCACAAAAACCAAAAGAAATTTTTTCAGGTTAGATCCTTGTCCCAGCAACCGTTTAGCCTCGCACATTCTTTCAATAAGTGTCTTTGTTGAATTTGTGTGCCTACTCGTTCAATTGTTGCTGGTTACTTGTGTTTAATCTCTTGTTTCTCGTTTTTCCTCTAACCCTAGTTTCGCCGCCGTCGCCGTTCCGCTGCTCGCCAACCCTACCACGCCACGCCCACCGTCCCCCTTCGCGACAACCGCGCCGCACCATCCCACCCCTCCGATCGCCCCCTCCCCTATCCAAAAAAAAAGAAAGATAGAAAGCAATCACAAAAAAAGGAAAGTGCAAAAAAAAAAGGAAAGAAGCAAAAAAAAAAAAAGAGTCCAACAGGGAGAAGGAAGGTGATCCGGTTTTGTTTCGGTGGAAACTCCCTTTGCGCGCGCCGTGAACCCCCCTGGGTCATGACTCTCCGGGGCAACTCAGCACCCCCCACGCATACCGCACCCCCCCACGCATTCCGTGCTAGCTTTTCATATCCGTATCTCTCTTTCTTGGTACATTTTTCTGAGGTCCGCCTTCCTCTAGAGAGAGAGAGAGAGAGTGTGCCACAATTTACCGGAATACCCCTGTACTTTCGGAAAAAGTGTGTGCCACAATTTGCTGTTTGAGATCCTCTGTGTTCATATTATCAGTTTTGGGGCACCCTCTATGAAAAAAAAACAACAGAAAAAAAAGAGGTGCGCCCTCTCCACCTTTGCCTCTGTTCTTTCGATTTCCCTTGTTACCAACAACTCTTGTTACGTGTTTGGCACTATCTTTCAACTTTGCATTATTGTTTGATTGTGCTAATCCTTCATTTGACTGCAGCCTTCCCAGAACTCCACATAGTTCTACGACGAGCATATTTTGTTTCTCCAGGCAATCGCTCCTCCAATCTTTCGTAAGTTCCACCGGTTGGTTGCAGTTCGCCCCTGTGTGCGTGGTAAGAACGGATAAGCATTTGATAACAGCACTAGTGTGAGCGCCTTGTGAGCCGTTACACCCCTGTTTTGTCGTCGCTTTGGTTCTTGTATTTGCGCTAACCATGGCAGATGATGTCGACGCGGGGACTAACCAGCTGCAGGGCATACGGGCACAAGTTGAAGGGCTTGTCACTGACATTCAGACGATTCATGAATGGCTGGACTCGACGATCTCCTCGTCGACCGAGCGGTGTGATCAGCTCGACCTTGCACAGACGGCCGCTAAGGCCACACTCGACTCAGTTGTGGCAAGACTCGATGCATTGCACACAACAGTCGCAGAGTTGCAGTAGGGTTATGGTGGTGACTCGGACCAGGACGATGGCGACCGCCGAGGCCGTGCCCGCCGCGTGCCACGCCGTCCCGGTAATGATTCCTTTTCCAAGATTAAATTTAAAATTCCACCTTTTAATGGCAAATATGATCCTGCTGCATATCTTGATTGGGAATTAGAAGTTGAACAGAAATTTTCATGCCATGATATTCTTGCTAATTCTCAAGTTAAAGCTGCTATTAGTGAATTTACTGATTTTGCTTTAATTTGGTGGCGTGAATATAAACACAAACATCCCAATACCATTCCAACCACTTGGGAGCAATTAAAAACTGCTATGCGCCATAGATTTGTGCCTTCTTATTATGCCCGAGATTTGCTTAATAAAATGCAACGTTTTCAGCAAGGTTCCAAATCTGTTGAGGAATATTTCCAGGAATTACAAATAGGCATGATTCGTTGTGGGTTATTGGAGGAAAATGACGCTGCTATGGCACGTTTTCGTGGTGGTTTGAACCGCGAAATTCAGGATATACTTGATTATAAGGACTACACAGATATGACAACATTATTTGAATATGCTTGCAAAGCTGAACGTGAAGTGCAGGGACGCTGCTCGAAGACATATTCTAACTCTTTTGCAGGAAGAAGCTCGACATCCAACTCCGCACCCGCTCTCCCTGCGCCACCCGCGCCCACGACTACACCGCGCGAGCGAACGGCCAAACCTGCAAGCGCTGCCCCTTCCACAGGCGCCGCCCCTCCCACAGGCCGTACACGGGATATTCAGTGTCATCGTTGCAAAGGATTTGGCCACGTGATTCGGGTGTTGGAATACGAGGTAGGCTACACTAGCGCAAATCAAAATTTCTACCGCGTATAACCAGGAAGAACTGCCGTATAAGGATCACGGGATTACCACTCGACGCACTACTGGTGCGGAAGATGTAGATATGCGTCGGTGCAGTGAAGACGATCACGTAGTCGTACGTAGTCGAACAACGTAGTCGTACGTAGTCGATCACGTCCAGCGGCTCCTCAGCAGCTCGTCCACGTGCACAGCAAGATCGCCTCCGGTGCTGCGGCTCGTCGTCGGCTCGTCGTGGCTCGTCGGCGGCTCGTCGATGGCTCGTCCAAGTGCTGCAGGCGCAACACCTCCAAGGTATCCACACGTGCAGGGAGTAAGCGTCGCAAGCCGGATTGCTAGATCCGCGAGTTGCAACAGGCGAGGGCGTGGGAGGCGCGGCAAGTGTGTTCAGCCAAAAGGTGTGAAACCCTAGGGCGCCCCCACCCCTCTATTTATAGGGGTTCCTGATGGGCCTCTGGATCCGAGGCCCATTAGTACTCCTAAACCTAATCCAACTCGGATCAAATCCGAATTGGGCTTCCAGCCCCTTAAGTGTGCGACCCTTTGGGTTCGGATACGTATAGACATGGCCCGAGTACTCCTACTCGGCCCAATAGTCGGTAGCGGCCTCTAGCAAGACGTGCCAACTCCTATACGCACACGAAGATCATATCAGACGAACCATCACAACATAATATACATGCTATTCCCTTTGCCTCACGATATTTGGTCTAGCTTCAAGCCGACCGCTCTTTCTCGATCCTGTGATTCGGAATCCCTTTGTAGGTTAACTCTTAACCGTACGTAGCATGGCCATGCATTTTCTGATCCGATCACTCGAGGGGCCCAGAGATATCACTCTCAATCAGAGAGGGGCAAATCCCATCTTGATTGACCATGTCTCATATCATGCTTCTTGACAAACCCGAAAGCTACCTTTATAACTACCCTGTTACGGCGTAACGTTTGATAGCCCCTAAGTAGGTCAATCCACATCTAGAATACATGCGACAATCTCAGGTCTAAGGACAAAGCGTATATGTTGTTTAAAGAGAGAACTACTTCTCGTGTTGGATCAGTCCTAACACATGTCTCCACATGTGTCCACATTATTAGTTCAACATCTTCATGTCCATGACTTGTGAAACATAGTCATCAACTAATACATGTGCTAGTCTAATATTCATGTGTGTCCTCACATGAACTCCGACTAGGGACAACTTTAGAATAACCATACAAGTAAAAGAGTTTCACATACAATTCACATAATTGCAAATCAATTCAAGTAGCCTTTAATGGATATTCAATGAACACAATATACAAATCATGGATACAAATGGAATATCATCATCTCTATGATTGCCTCTAGGGCATACCTCCAACAGTCTCCCACTTGCACTAGAGTCAATCTAGAAGGTACCTAATACCCATAGCTCTTACATGCGCATCATGCTTAGCCTGCGGGAGTGGTTTTGTCAACGGATCAGAAATGTTCAGATCCGTGTGTATTTTGCATATCTTGATCTCACCCCGGTTAACGAAGTCTCGAATGAGATGAAATCGCCGCATTACGTGTTTGTTCTTCTGGTGCTTCCTTGGCTCCTTTGCTTGCGCAATTGCCCCATTGTTATCACAGTAGAGATTCAATGGGCTGGACGCATTCGGGAACACACCAAGCTCAATGAGGAAATTCCTTATCCAAACACCTTCCTTCGCGGCTTCCGAAGCCGCGATGTACTCGGCTTCTGTCGTAGAATCGGCCACCGTCTCCTGCTTGGAACTCTTCCAACTAACAGCACCACCATTTAGCGTGTACACAAATCCTGATTGTGACTTTGAATCATCTCTGTCGGTTTGGAAACTAGCATCGGTGTAACCTGTTACAACGAGCTCCTCCTGACCTCCATAAACGAGGAACATATCTTTAGTCCTTCTCAAGTACTTAAGAATGTTTTTCACCGCTGTCCAGTGACTCTCACCTGGATCAGATTGGTGTCTGCTTGTCATACTTAGCGCATATGAAACATCTGGGCGAGTACTTATCATTGCATACATGATAGATCCAATAGCCGAGGCATATGGCACTCTACTCATGCGATCCCGCTCATTAGCAGTCGAAGGACACTGAGTCTTGCTGAGATGTATGCCATGTGACATAGGCAAGAACCCTTTCTTTGCCTCTTCCATGCTGAACCGCTTCAACACTTTGTCAATATAAGTATCTTGGCTCAAACCTATAAGCCTTCTCGATCTATCTCTATAGATCTTAAAACCCAGAATATATGCCGCTTCCCCTAAGTCCTTCATCGAAAAACTATTTTTCAGTGAAGTCTTTACGGACTCAAGCATAGGAATGTTATTTCCAATCAGTAATATGTCATCCACATATAAGATTAGAAATACTACAGAGCTCCCACTAACCTTCTTGTAAACACAAGACTCTTCTTCGTTCTTGGTGAAGTCAAACCCTTTGACTACTTCATCAAAATGAATGTTCCAACTCCTAGATGCTTGCTTCAATCCATAAATGGATCTCTGAAGCTTGCATACCTTTCCAGCATTTTTCGGATCGACAAAACCCTCGGGCTGTATCATATACACGTCCTCAGCTAGGTTTCCATTCAGGAAAGCTGTCTTGACATCCATCTGCCATATCTCATAATCGAAATATGCAGCTATAGCTAGAATAATCCGAATGGACTTAAGCATCACTACGGGCGAGAAGGTCTCGTCGTAGTCAACTCCTTGAACTTGTCGAAAACCTTTTGCGACAAGTCGTGCTTTGTAGATGTGAACATTTCCATCCATGTCCTTTTTCTTCTTATAGATCCACTTGCACTCTATGGCTTTAACACCATCAGGCGGGTCAACCAAGTTCCAAACTTGATTGTCTCCCATGGACTCTATTTCGGATTGCATGGCACTCTGCCATTTTTCGGAGTCTGGGTCCATCATTGCTTCTGCATATGTCGCAGGCTCATCATTGTCCAACAATAATATTTCCCGCATTTCGCGGAGCCTTGCCGACCTTCGTGGTTGTGGCGGTGCTTCTCTTGCCATGGGTATCTCAACTTGTTCTGCTACGTTAGCATCACTCATTGATTCTTGCCCGATTGGCTCATCTTGAACTTCTTCAAGATGCACTGTCTTTCCACTCTTTTCTCCTTTGAGAAACTCTTTCTCTAGGAAAACCCCGTTCCGAGCGACAAACACTTTGCCTTCTGATCGGTTGTAGAAATAATATCCCAAAGTTTCCTTTGGATATCCCACGAAAATGCACTTATCCGACTTGAGTGTGATCTTGTCCGACTGAAGTCGCTTGACAAACACTTCACATCCCCAAATCTTTAGAAAAGACAAACTAGGAACCTTTCCAGTCCATATCTCATATGGTGTCTTAACTACGGATTTAGATGGTACCCTATTTAGTGTGAAAGCTGCTGTTTCTAGAGCGTATCCCCAAAATGACAACGGTAGGTCCGACTGGCTCATCATTGATCGAACCATGTCTAACAAAGTTCGATTACGTCGCTCGGACACACCGTTTCTCTGAGGTGTTCCAGGCGGCGTAAGTTGTGGAACAATTCCGCAACTCTTTAGATGATTGCTAAACTCGTGGCTCAAATACTCGCCTCCACGATCAGATCGTAAGGCCTTAATTTTCTTGCCACGCTGATTTTCAACTTCATTCTGAAATTCCTTGAACTTTTCAAAGGTTTCAGACTTGTGCCTCATCAAGTAGACATAGCCATATCTACTAAAATCATCAGTGAAAGTTATGAAGTATTGGAATCCTCCTCTAGCCGTCGTGCTCATTGGTCCGCATACATCACTATGTACGAGTTCCAACAAGTCTACTGCTCTCTCTCTCAGGAAATCCTGTGAAAGGCGTCTTGGTCATCTTGCCTAGTAAGCAAGCCTCACATGTCTCGTATGATTCAAAATCAAACGAAGTTAGAAGTCCATCAGAATGGAGCTTCTTCATGCGCTTATCACTTATATGACCCAAACGACAATGCCACAAGTAGGTAGGACTCAAATCATTAGGCCGAGGCCTTTTAGCACTTACATTACAGACAGGTGAACCATCAAGATTTAAAACAAATAATCCATTCACAATGGGTGCAAAAGCCATAAACATATTATTCTTAGAGATCACACAACCATTGTTTTCACTCGCAAATGAATAACCATCCTTCATCAAGCATGAAGGAGACAAAATGTTTCGACTTAAACTAGGAACAAAATAACAATTATTCAACTCCATAATAAATCCTGACGGGAGGTGGAGTTGCATCGTCCCGACGGTCAAAGCAGCAACTCTTGCATTATTGCCCACGCGGAAATCAACTTCTCCTCTTTCCACGCTTCTACTTCTTATCATTCCCTGCATCGAATTGCAAATATGAGCAACCGATCCGGTATCAAATACCCAAGAATTAATAACTGTATCAGCGAGAAATATGTTGTCTATAACATTAACAACAAGCGTACCTGAGGTAGAAGTTCTCTTACTTCCGCCGTTCTTCAACGAAGCTAGGTACTGCTTGCAGTTTCTCTTCCAGTGACCAAGTTCATGACAGTAAAAGCACTCTTTATCTGGAGCAGGTCCAGGTCCAGCTTTAACCTTGGGCGGTGGGTTTTGCTTGGACGTTCCAGCCTTGCCCTTCTTCTTCCAAGAATTGCCCTTCTTTTTAAAGCTGGGCTTGTTCTGTATCGCCATCACATGGCTGGTACTAGCGCTTTTCTTTATGTCAGCCTCTGCTGTCTTGAGCATACCACACAGCTCATTCAGACCCTTCTCCATCCCATGCATATGGTAGTTCGAGATGAAGTTCCCATAGCTAGCCGGAAGAGATGAAAGAATGAAATCAGTGGCCAACTCTTGGCCCAGTGGGAAGCCTAGCTTCTCCAACCGTTGAGTGTAACCAACCATCTTGATTACGTGTGGTCCTACTGCTGCGCCTTCTGCTAGCTTGCTCTCAACAAAGGCCTTTCAGTCCTGGCCTGTGTTTGGAACATGTCTCTAAGCGCCACGATCATATCGTGCGCCTCATGGTTTGTTTCGAACTGCATCTGCAGCTCGGGTTCCATGCAAGCAAGCATAAGGCAGCTTACTTCAAGGTTAGCATCACATGCTTTCTTGTAAGCATTCTTAGCAGCAGCGGGTGCATCCTCAGCAGGTTCTTCTGGTAGTGGGTTGTCTAGAACATCTTCCTTTTTCTCAGCCCTGAGAACAATTCTCAGGTTGCGGATCCAATCCGAGTAGTTTGTTCCATTCAACTTGTCCTTCTCAAGGACCGAACGCAAAGCAAACGATGTGGTGGTGTTGCTAGGTGCCATTTTAATCTACAACAAAAGTAATGCAAAATACACTAAGACAAACGTATCCATGATAGAGCAAATTACATTAAACTATTTTAACAGAATCTACTCCCACTAAAATCAATATCCCTCTATTGAAACTTAGTGATTCAGGATCCACAACTAACAAGTCTACTAGTGAGCTTTAGCATCACCGCTAGCAAACGAGGTAGATCGGTAAGCAACTTTTGCTAATCATATCACATATGACTCCTGTTGTTGGGTGACATCTCTATATCTCGGCGCCCAACCTTTATGCCCCAAGGTCCTTAACCGTTAAGATGACCTCGTTAAGCAAAACAACCCTTATGCGTGTAAGTGTCCGACACAAACCCATCTAGTCAAGGAAAACTAGTGGCACCCTAATTTCATAGACCCACCACTAATTGTACAAGACATGGGACGGTGCAAGTTTTAGTTGGGAGGGCATACTAACTTAAAATTTGCGAGGGATCGTTCTACTTCTAACATCACAGAATGCAGAAAGTAAAACATAAACAGAATAGCATTCACACAGCTTGTGACACAGTATGGCCCGTTTTCATATGGTGATCTCCATCTCCATAGAACCTGTTCACCATGGTGATCTCCATCTCCATGTTCCATGTGCGCCATCCTCCTGGTGATGAGTCCTCCAAGAACTAGAGCATGCTATTACGCCTAATAGCTAGTAAAGAATCTAGTAATGAAGATTACATAGTTGCTTGGATCATCACAGATTGGTACGCAGACCATTAAATACAATAAAGTGACAACACATATGGCTCCTGCCGTGTTGCCGTACGCGCGACACGCAGGTCACGAATTAGTTACACACATGCATCACATACACAAGGGGGCCATACTGATCACAAGATACATCCTGCAAAAGAGAGTTAGGCGTCCTAACGTTCCAAACTTGGGAGGCCCGAAACTCCATCTTCCAAGCCGAATTTGGCAAATCTAATTTCGCCGAAAACGGCAATGCCGTTGAAATTCACGTGTAACTTTTTCTGTAGATCAATTTTCGTACAGAAATCGCCCCGATCCGAGATCATACCGAAAAGTTACGGCTGATTTACCGAAGCATGCGCATACGGCAAAATCCCGACCCCGGCAGTAGATCCCATCTACCATTGCACATCTAATGCGCCTGGCGTATGACCCTGGATCTTGATTCGACCAATCATATTGATCTTCCCTCACTGCAACTGGATTTACGTGTATCACTTAACTCCGATGGCGGAAACCGACCGGTAGGAGTATGTCGTTACACTACCATTGCAGCAAGGGCACGAAACCAGGACATAGATCAAACAGAAAACTCGCATATCTCCATATGCACACATCCCGAATCCAAAACTAAGCAGCTAAGGCTCTGATACCACTGTTGGAATACGAGGTAGGCTACACTAGCGCAAATCAAAATTTCTACCGCGTATAACCAGGAAGAACTGCCGTATAAGGATCACGGGATTACCACTCGACGCACTACTGGTGCGGAAGATGTAGATATGCGTCGGTGCAGTGAAGACGATCACGTAGTCGTACGTAGTCGAACAACGTAGTCGTACGTAGTCGATCACGTCCAGCGGCTCCTCAGCAGCTCGTCCACGTGCACAGCAAGATCGCCTCCGGTGCTGCGGCTCGTCGTCGGCTCGTCGTGGCTCGTCGGCGGCTCGTCGATGGCTCGTCCAAGTGCTGCAGGCGCAACACCTCCAAGGTATCCACACGTGCAGGGAGGAAGCGTCGCAAGCCGGATTGCTAGATCCGCGAGTTGCAACAGGCGAGGGCGTGGGAGGCGCGGCAAGTGTGTTCAGCCAAAAGGTGTGAAACCCTAGGGCGCCCCCACCCCTCTATTTATAGGGGTTCCTGATGGGCCTCTGGATCCGAGGCCCATTAGTACTCCTAAACCTAATCCAACTCGGATCAAATCCGAATTGGGCTTCCAGCCCCTTAAGTGTGCGACCCTTTGGGTTCGGATACGTATAGACATGGCCCGAGTACTCCTACTCGGCCCAATAGTCGGTAGCGGCCTCTAGCAAGACGTGCCAACTCCTATACGCACACGAAGATCATATCAGACGAACCATCACAACATAATATACATGCTATTCCCTTTGCCTCACGATATTTGGTCTAGCTTCAAGCCGACCGCTCTTTCTCGATCCTGTGATTCGGAATCCCTTTGTAGGTTAACTCTTAACCGTACGTAGCATGGCCATGCATTTTCTGATCCGATCACTCGAGGGGCCCAGAGATATCACTCTCAATCAGAGAGGGGCAAATCCCATCTTGATTGACCATGTCTCATAGCATGCTTCTTGACAAACCCGAAAGCTACCTTTATAACTACCCTATTACGGCGTAGCGTTTGATAGCCCCTAAGTAGGTCAATCCACATCTAGAATACATGCGACAATCTCAGGTCTAAGGACAAAGCGTATATGTTGTTTAAAGAGAGAACTACTTCTCGTGTTGGGTCAGTCCTAACACATGTCTCCACATGTGTCCACATTATTAGTTCAACATCTTCATGTCCATGACTTGTGAAACATAGTCATCAACTAATACATGTGCTAGTCTAATATTCATGTGTGTCCTCACATGAACTCCGACTAGGGACAACTTTAGAATAACCATACAAGTAAAAGAGTTTCACATACAATTCACATAATTGCAAATCAATTCAAGTAGCCTTTAATGGATATTCAATGAACACAATATACAAATCATGGATACAAATGGAATATCATCATCTCTATGATTGCCTCTAGGGCATACCTCCAACATCGGGACTGTCCGAACAAGCGCACTTTGCTTCTTCGTGATGATGGTGGGTATTCTTCCGCTAGTGATTCTGAAGATACTCAACATGCGATGCTTGCCACTGACCATGCAGCTATGGAGGTACATGTCAACCCGGGCGACGCCGATAGGTATGAAAGTCTTGTTGTGCAGCGTGTTCTTAGTACACAGGTCGCCCCGTCCGAGAAGAATCAGCGACACACTCTTTTCCATACCAAGGGTGTTGTGCAGGAGCGGTTGATTCGCATCATCATCGACAGCGGCAGCTGCAATAATTTGGCGAGTACCACGCTGGTTGAAAAGTTGTCTTTACCCACTCGTAAGCATCCACATCCATATCACATTCAATGGCTTAATGATGGTGGGAAAATTGGAATTACTCGATCAGTCCGTGTTCCTTTTTCCATGGGTGCTTATTCTGATTTTGTCGATTGTGATGTTATTCCCATGGAAGCATGCTCTCTGTTACTTGGGCGACCTTGGCAATATGATACTGATAGCTTGCATCATGGTCGTTCAAATCACTATTCTTTCATGTTTAAGGGTCAGAAAATAATTATACATCCAATGACACCTGAACAAATTCTTAAAGATGATCTTGCTAGAGCTGCTAAAACTTCTAAACAACTTGAACCATCGACATCTATTAATTCTGAACTCAAGTTGAATGCTCCTGTTTTGCTTGCCACACGTGCTGATTTTGATGAGTTACGCGATGCTCCTTTGCCATGCTATGCCCTTATATGCTCTAGTGTGCTCGTTTCACTTGATGATGCACCATCTTTGGATATTCCCCCTGCGGTTGCTAACATTTTGCAGGAGTACGCTGATGTCTTTCCAAAAGATTTGCCACCGGGACTTCCACCACTTCGTGGCATTGAGCACCAGATCGACCTCATTCCCGGCGCACAGCTTCCGAACCGCGCACCGTACCGTACAAATCCGGATGAGACGAAGGAAATCCAGCGCCAGGTACAGGCGTTGCTTGACAAGGGTTATATTCGTGAGTCTCTTAGCCCTTGCTCCGTTCCTGTGTTACTTGTTCCAAAGAAAGATGGCTCATGGCGTATGTGTGTAGACTGTCGTGCTATTAATAACATTACCATTCGCTACCGATACCCTATACCACGCCTTGATGATATGCTAGATGAGCTTAGTGGTGCCATTATTTTCACTAAGATTGATTTGCGTAGTGGCTACCATCAGATTCGCATGAAATTAGGTGATGAATGGAAAATGGCTTTTAAAACGAAATTTGGGTTATATGAATGGTTGGTTATGCCGTTTGGTTTGACAAATGCTCCCAGCACATTTATGCGTTTGATGAATGAACTTCTGAGGCCCTTCATAGGATTGTTTGTAGTTGTATATTTTGATGATATCCTCATTTACAACAAGTCTATGGAAGAGCATTTAGAACATTTGCGTGCTGTTTTTGATGCATTGCGTGCGATCCATTTATTTGCTAACCTCGAAAAATGCATGTTTTGCACACAACGTGTCTCGTTTCTTGGCTATGTTGTTACTCCACAGGGCATTGAGGTGGATAGCAGCAAGATTGATGCCATTCGGGAGTGGCCTACACCGACGACGGTCTCACAAATTCGAAGCTTTCTTGGCCTTGCAGGTTTCTACCGCCGGTTTGTTCGTGATTTTAGCTCCATTGCAGCGCCTCTACATGAGCTTACAAAGAAGGATGTTCCCTTTGCTTGGAGTGATTCGCAAGAGGTTGCGTTCAACACCTTGAAAGATAAGTTAACCAATGCTCCTCTCTTGCAGTTGCCTGATTTTACTAAAGTGTTTGAGCTTGAATGCGATGCTAGCGGTATTGGGCTAGGTGCTGTTTTGTTACAAGAAGGAAAACCGGTTGCTTACTTTAGCGAGAAATTAAGTGGTGCTAGCTTGAATTATTCTACTTATGATAAGGAGCTTTATGCTTTAGTGCGCACTTTGCATACTTGGCAGCACTACCTTTGGCATCGCGAGTTTATAATTCATTCTGATCATGAGGCTTTAAAACATATTCGTACCCAAACAAACCTGAACCGTCGTCATGCTAAATGGGTAGAATTCATTGAGTCTTTCCCTTACATTATTAAACACAAGAGCGGGAAGGAAAATGTCATTGCTGATGCTTTGTCTCGTCGCTATACCATGCTGTCACAGTTAGATTTTAAAATCTTTGGCTTACAAACTGTGAAGGATCAATATGTGCATGATGCTGATTTTGAAGATGCTTTCGCCCACTGTATTCATGGCAAACCATGGGGCAAATTTCACATACAGGACGGGTTCCTGTTTCGCGCTAACAAGCTGTGTGTTCCAGCTAGCTCGGTTCGTCGTTTGTTGTTACAGGAAGCGCATGGAGGCGGTCTCATGGGGCACTTTGGCGTCTACAAGACGCGTGAAGTGCTGGCTGCCCACTTCTTTTGGCCCCGGATGCGCGCTGATGTTGAGCGCCTTGTTGCACGCTACACTACTTGCCAGAAAGCTAAGTCACGATTGAACAACCATGGTTTGTACATGCCTTTGCCTGTTCCTACTTCCCCTTGGCTTGATATTTCTATGGACTTTGTTTTGGGATTGCCTAGAACTAAGAAGGGGAGGGACAGTATTTTTGTGGTTGTTGATCGTTTCTCCAAAATGGCTCATTTTATACCTTGTCATAAGACTGATGATGCTAGCAATGTTGCTGAATTGT